>NC_057807.1:35252465-35552465 GCF_018294505.1 Triticum aestivum | reverse complement strand
GGCGATGAGGCAATAGGAGATAACCACTTAGGGAAGAAATCAAAGCATGGGCGTCATCGATGCCGCTCTAAGCCCCGCCATAGCAACATCAGCACAGGAGAGGATAACAATCTGGATGGTGCCGAAGACGAATACAATCCCGACCAGCCTAACTTCGAGCAGGCCGAACAGGAGGACAAGCAAGCTAGCCCAGACGAACAGGCAACGGACGGAGACTTGGAGGATGACAACTATATGCCCCTCTCCGAAAACGAAGTGAGCCTCGACGACGATGAATTTGTTGTGCCTGAGGATCCCATCGAGCAGGAGCGCTTCAAGTGTCGTCTTGAAGCCACTGCGGGAAGCCTAAAGAAGAAGAAGCAGCAGCTCCAGGTTGATCAAGATCTGCTCACAGACAGATGGACTGAGGTCCTGGCAGCCGAGGAATACGGACTCGAGCGCCCAACCAAAGGTTACCCAAAGCACAAATTTCTACCTCAACTCGAGCAGGAGGCCCTAGAGCCTACACTACCAGCACAGGACGAGGCTGACCGGCCACCTCGTGGCCGAGACAAAGTGGTCTATCAGCCCGAATACCAGCCCGCACCCCGACGCCCATACACTACGGCCCGGGGCAATACGCAAGACCTGCAAGACATATTGGAAAAAAAGTAGGATAGCCAAGATCGATCTACAGATCGCGGGGGCGCGCCACAACGCGTGATGATGACCATCATGCCGGATACACTAACAATAAGTCGGGCCAGGCCGAACACAACCGACCAGACTTGTCGAACTATGTCGCGACATAGCCCGGCATAGAGGTGCCGCACACCCCCTCTGCTTCACTGATGAAGTAATGGATCATGAATTCCTAGAAGTGTTTAAACCCATAAACATCGAATCATATAATGGCACAACAGACCCCGCGGTACGGATTGAAGATTTCCTTCTCCACATTCACATGGCCCGCGGTGATGATCTACACGCCATCAAATATCTTCCCCTTAAGCTCAAAGGACCGGCCCAACACTGGCTGAATAGCCTGCCGGCGAACTCCATCGGCAGTTGGGAAAACCTGGAGGATGCATTCCTCAACAACTTCCAAGGCACTTACGTGCGACCACCGGATGCTGATGACTTAAGTCACATAACCCAACAACCCAGAGAGTCAGCCAGGAAATTCTGGACTTAGTTCCTAACTAAAAGAACCAAATTGTCGACTGTCCGGATGCCGAAGTCCTAGCGGCCTTTAAGCACAATATCCGCGACGAGTGGCTCGCACGACACCTCGGCCAAGAAAAGCCGAAGTCCATGGCAGCCCTCACGACACTCATGAGCCGCTTTTACGCAGGCGAGGATAGCTGGCTGGCTTGCAGTAACACCATGCCAAGAAACTCCGGCACTTCAGATATCCGCGACAGTAACGGCAAGCCACAACGCAACAGACATAAATGTCGGAACAATGGCGACAACACCGAAGATACGGCAGCCAAGATCCGATTAGCGGAAAAAGCCGTCCAAGAGAAACAATCCGAGATCGTCCAGTCTGGACCGCATACTCGACCGCTCGTGCCAAATTCACGGCATCCCTGATAAGCTAGCCAACCACACTAACAGAGATTGCTGGGCGTTCAAACAGGCCGGTAAGTTGAATGCCGAAAACAAGGACAAAGGGCTTCACAACAAGGACGACGAGGAGCCCCGGCGGCCGAACACAGGGGGACAGAATAAATTTCCTCCCGAAGTGAAAACGGTAAATATGATCTATGCCACCCACATTCCCAAGCGGGAACGAAAGCGTGCACTAAGGGATGTCTATGTGATGGAGCCAGTCGCCCCAAAGTTCAACCCATGGTCATCCTGTCCGATCACTTTTGATCGCAGGGACCATCCTACCAGTATCCATCATGGCGGTCCAGCCGCATTGGTCCTTGACCCAATCATTGGCGGATTCCACCTCACACGAGTCCTCATGGATGGTGGCAGCAGCCTAAACCTGCTTTATCAGGACACAGTGCACAAAATGGGCATCGATCCCTTAAGGATCAAACCCACCAAAACCACCTTCAAAGGTGTAATTCCAGGTGTAGAGGCCTGTTGTACGGGCTCAATAACATTGGAAGTGGTCGTCGGATCTCTGGATAACTTCCGAAGCGAGGAGTTAATCTTTGATATCATCCCTTTCCATAGTGGCTATCATGCACTGCTTGGACGAACCGCATTTGCTCGATTCAATGCGGTACCACACTATGCATACCTCAAGCTCAAGATGCCAGGACCTCACAGGGTTATAACAGTCAATGAAAATACAGACCGCTCTCTTCGTACGGAGGAGCACACTGCGGCTCTCGCAGCAGAAGTACAAAGCAGCCTTCTTCGGCAGACCGCCAACTCGGTGATGACAACCCCGGACACAACTCGTCTGGAGTACTCTGCAACAGGATCGTCAGGCACGCCAAGAGCTCGACTAGCAATCCGGACTCCATCCCAATCCCATTCAGGCGGCATTTGTGCCGCACGTACACAATTACGCACTCAAAATACCATGGGCATAGGCGGAGGCGCGACGACGATGCGGTCCACAGTGCGGATCAACCGTCATGAGACCCGCATACCTTTATCATCTTCTTTCTTTTTCAGGACCCTACTTTCGGGCAGCCCCTTCAGAGAACCTGATCATCGGACTCATCACAGGAGGGAAAACCAAGGAGGCAAAAGGCTTTGCGTACAAGGGAATACCCAAGTAGGGCTGGGCATATAACCCAAAAACCGATGTCCCGAACCGAACTAACCGGCACCGGAGCCGAATTCACCGAAACCGAGAACCTCGGTTGTACGTTCGGTTTGCATTAGATGAAAACCGAACTTAGTCCAGTGTATTCCGTTTTAACCCTTGGATACCCGAACAGACCGGGAACCGAGTAAATACAAAGGTCCTGCCTGTTGCTACTCAAGTGCTTTTTGCACGAGTCCCACGTCGCATCAGAAAGAGGTGAACATGAGTACCTGACACAGTGAGCCACCATCGCTACAAATTTTGTGTAACAAAGTAGTACACTTCTCTCGGTATAGTAGTAGTAAAGGAGTCGCCACCAGAAATTTTACGGAGTAATGTTTTGCTTCGGGACAATCAATAATCAATAGGAGGGAGTAGCCCCATGGACGCTACCTTTTTCTGAGAGCATGGACGGTAGCCTTTACTAGTATTAGTAGCTACGCAGAGCTACAAGCACTGTACACAAGAATAAAGTATGGAGGTTCAGGTTCCTGCTGCTAGTACGGGTACTGTACATTCAGAATGGAGACAGCAATTACGTCTGCTATTTAATATATCTCGGTGGCGTTCGGTAGAACCGACGACCGAATCGAAATTTCGGTGCAGCTAATCTTCGGTTAGCTTATTTTGTACTGACCGATCGGTCAGCGTTTTGGCAAAACCGAAGTTTAAAATAGACCGAGGAACCGATCCAAACGGTTCGGGTAAACCGAACGCCCAGCCCTATACCCAAGTAGTCTCTGTTAATGATTGTTATACCTGTTTTACATACCCACGTGCGCCTGCCCTTGGATAGGACATGTCAAATAGTCCTATTTTTGCTTATCACATTAATTATACACATACGCTTTGACGTATTATTTTAGTAACAGTGGGAAAAAATATATAGCATTAGGTTATTATTATTTTTTCCATATTTTCCCTTGACTACTTATTTAAATATTGCACCCGTACACTTTGGTACATTCTGTTTGCCAGGGGTTTTTTATCGCGCCCCATAACATGGCAAGAAAAGTCCGAACACTTTCAACAGTGCGGCACCCCGAACTTATAGCATTATATGCATCAGCTCCGAATCATGTCTTGGTTCAATAGTTGGGTTTGCCCGGCTCCCTTGTTTTGGTACCTTATGTTTCGTTATATCGGCTAAGGTAGCGCAGGGAGAACTACTGCGATTGTGTCCCGGTTCTTCGGGACGAGCACCTCAGTAGAGAAAGCCAAAAACTGACTGTCATGATGCGGCGAGAGCTGGTCGCTGTTCGAGAGGTCTTAAAATCCTTAAAGATTTTTTTTGCTTTAGGCGAGGAATCGGCCTTGCCTGATTTAGACGTGTATAGCGCCCCAAGTTCGGTCTTCCAAATACTAGGGGCTTCGCCGAAATTTAAAATTGTAGACTTCTATGGCTAAGTGAAAGTTATAAAGACGCATAGTTCGATTGCCTGGTTCGCTGCGCTAAACACCTCCTTAAAGGACCAAAAATTTGGATAAAGAGTGTTTGGATTTTCAACGAACACCCCAGTACTAGTTACATGGGGGCGGAAGCCGACGACTAGCCTACTTTCAGAAATTTATAAACGGCCGCACAGAAGGTAATATTTTAAATCAAAAACCGTTACATAATGGACACAAATTCATTTTCATATTACAGAACGACATGAGTACATTCACTCAAAAATTATATCATTGGCACATTCATTAGCCACAAGGCAGGCGCCTTTCATAACGCTGTCATAATACTTCTCGGGGTGACGATGCACCTTCCCTCCGGCGGACCCTCCGTCACCAGCTTCTCTGCATCCATTTTGGCCCAATGCATCTTCGCACGGGCAAACGCCCGGCGGGCACCCTCAATGCAGAGGATTGCTTAATAACTTCAAGGCGCGGACAGGCATTTACCATCCGCTTTATAAGGCCGAAGTAGCTGTCGGGCAGGGGCTCGCCAGGCCACATCCGGACTATGAGGTCCTTCATGGCCAGTTTGGCCGCCTTGTGGAGTTCGATCAATTGCTTCAGTTGGTCACTCAAGGGCATTGGGTGTTTGGCTCCAGCATACTGGGACCAGAACAACTTCTCCGTCGAGCTCCCCTCTTCGGCACGGTAGAACTCCGTGGCATCCGATATGTTGCGTGGCAGATCTGTGAATGCCCTTGGAGAGCTCCAAATTCGGTTAAGTAAAAGAAATGTCTCTTCCACATGCTTGCTTTGCATAATGAATGCCTTACCGGCCGCTATCTTCTTGGCCGCCTGGATTTCCTGGCGGGCCTTTTGGGCTTCGACCTTGGCGTCTTTCGTGCTCTGGAGGTCCTTTGCAAGCTCAGACTCTTGCGTCTTGAAGTCATGCTCCAAGGACTCGAATTTCTTGCCGAAGTCCTGGAGCTCTTGTTGTACCTCGCGTACCCGAGCATCCTGTTTTTCACGCACGGTGAGGGAGTCCTGGATTAGGGGGTGTCCGGATGGCCGGACTATGACCTTTGGCCGGACTCCCGGACTATGAAGATACAAGATTGAAGACTTCGTATCGTGTCCGGATAGGACTTTCCTTGGTGTGGAAGGCAAGCTTGGCGATACGATATGTAGATCTCCTCCCATTGTAACCGACTCTGTGTAACCCTAGCCCTCTCCGTTGTCTATATAAACCAGAGAGTTTAAGTCCATAGCACGAACAACAATCATACCATAGGCTAGCTTCTAGGGTTTAGACTCTCTGATCTCGTGGTAGATCAACTCTTGTACTACCCATATCATCAATATTAATCAAGCAGGAGTAGGGTTTTACCTCCATCGAGAGGGCCCGAACCTGGGTAAAAACATCGTGTCCCTTGTCTCCTGTTACCATCCGCCTAGACGCACAGTTCGGGACCCCCCTACCCGAGATCCGCCGGTTTTGACACCGACATTGGTGCTTTCATTGAGAGTTCCTCTGTGTCGTCACCTTTAGGTCCGATGGCTTCTTCGATCATCAACCACGACGCGGTCTAGGGTGAGACTTTTCTCCCCGGACAGATCTTCGTGTTCGGCGGCTTCGCACTGCGGGCCAATTCGCTTGGCCATCTGGAGCAGATCGAAAGCTATGCCCCTGGCCATTAGGTCAGATTTGGAAGTTTGAACTACACGGCTGACATCTGCGGGGACTTGATCTTCGATGGATTCGAGCCACGGCCGAGCGCACCGCACTGTCACAATGGGCATGATCTAGCTTAGCCGCCGGACAGCGCCCAGAGCGCCGCTCAGGTGTCCGCTCTGACCCTTAGCTCGAAGCCGACCGCGCCAATCGGGGACGGACGGTTGGACGCCGCCCCGGGAGCTGCAATGTATACGGCGATCGAGCCGAATACCAGCCTAGTCCTTTGTGAGGCATGTGACTCCAAGGTGCCGGACTCCTTTCCGGACTCCGAATCTTCCGCACCCCTTCCGATCAAACCCAATTGGGCTCCGATCATGGAGTTCACCGCCGCGGACGTCTTTCAGCACTCGCCCTTTGGCGACATCATGAATTCACTAAAGTCCCTCTCTTTGTCAGGAGAGCCCTGGCCGGACTATGGTCAGCAAGGTTGGGATGTGGACGACAAAGAAATTCGAAACCCACCCACCACCCACTTCGTAGCCACTGTCGACGATTTAACCGACATGCTCGACTTCGACTCTGAAGACATCGACGGTATGGACGCCGATGAAGGAAACGACCAAGAACCAGCACCTATAGGGCACTGGAATGCCACCTCGTCATATGACATATACATGGTGGACACCCCAAAAGTAGGGAATGGCGATGAAAAAACGGAGGATGACCCCTCCAAGAAACAACCTAAGCGCCCGCGTCAGCGGCCCCGCTCTAAATCCCGCCAAAGCAAAAATGGCGAGTCCGGCACTGGAGATAACAACACCCCGGACAGTGCCGAAGACAACCCCCTCCAGCAGGATTCAGCGCAGGAGGACGGAGAAGCCAGCCCTCATGAGAGAGCGGCAGACAGGGAGGTCGAGGACGACAATTATATGCCTCCCTCCGAAGACGAGGCAAGCCTCGACGACGATGAATTTGTCATGCCAGAGGATCCCGTCGAACAAGAGCGTTTCAAACGCAGGCTTATGGCCACGGCAAGCAGCCTCAAGAAAAAATAGCAGCAGCTTAGAGCTGACCAAGATTTGCTAGCCGACAGATGGACTGAAGTCCTGGCGGCCGAAGAGTACAAACTCGAATGCCCCTCCAAGAGCTATCCAAAAAGCAGGCTGCTACCCCAACTAGAGGAGGAAGCAACTAAGCCTACATCACCAACGTATGATGCAGCCGATCGGCCACCCCGTGGCCGCGACAGAGAGGCCTTTCGGCCCTCAAGTCAAGCCGCACCCCGGCGCCGCTCAAAAAATACCAGAGCATGGGGAGATGCACCAGACCTGCAAGACATATTGAAGGATAAGGCAAGGCAAACAAAATCAATCTACAGATCGCATGGGCGCCCCACGTCACGTGACGATAACCGTCACGCCGGATATGACAAATACGGCCAGGCCGAACACAACAGACAAAGCTCATCCGAGCTACGTCGTGATATAGCCCAGTACAGAGGCGCCGCACACCCACTATGCTTCACAGACGAAGTAATGGATCATCAAATCCCCGAGGGTTTTAAACCCGTAAACATCGAATCATACGATGGCACAATAGATCCTGTGGTATGGATCGAGGATTATCTCCTTCATATCCACATGGCCCGTGGTGATGATCTACACACCATCAAATACCTCCCGCTCAAGATTAAAGGACCAGCTCGGCATTGGCTTAACAGCCTGCCAGCAGAGTCAATTAGTTGTTGGGAGGACCTGGAATCCACATTCCTTGACAACTTCCAGGGCACTTATGTGCGACCACCAGACGCCGATGACCTAAGCCACATAATTCAGCAGCCAGAGGAATCGGCCAGACAATTCTGGACGCGGTTCCTAACCAAGAAAAATCAAATAGTCGACTGTCCGGACGCAGAGGCTCTTGCAGCCTTCAGGCACAACATCCGAGACGAATGGCTTGCCCGGCACCTAGGACAGGAAAAGCCGAAATCTATGGCAGCCCTCACGACACTCATGACCCGCTTTTGCGTGGGAGAAGACAGCTGGCTAGCTCGTAGCAATAACATGACCAAGAGCCCTGGTAACTCAGATACCAAGGACAACAATGGCAGGTCACGTCGTAACAAGCACAAGCGCCGCATTAACGGCGATAATACTGAGGATACGGCAGTTAATGCCGGATTCAGAGGCTCTAAACCCGGTCAGCGGAAGAAGCCATTCAAAAGAAATCCTCCGGGCCCATCCAGTTTAGACCGGATACTCGATCGCTCGTGCCAGATACACGGCACCCCCGAACAACCAGCCAATCACACCAACAGGGATTGTTGGGTGTTCAAGCAGGCAGACAAGTTAAGTGCCGAAAACAGAGACAAGGGGCTGCATAGCGATGACGAGGAGGAGCCCCGGCCGCCGAACAACAGAGGACAGAAGGGCTTCCCCCCACAAGTGCGGACGGTGAACATGATATACGCAACCCATATCCCCAAAAGGGAGCGGAAGCGTGCTCTCAAGGACGTCTATGCATTGGAGCCAGTCGCCCCAAAGTTCAACCCACGGTCCTCCTGCCCGATCACTTTTGATCGAAGGGACCACCCCACTAGCATTCGTCACGGCAAATTCGCCGCATTGGTCCTAGACCCAATCATTGACGGATTTCACCTCACTAGAGTCCTCATGGACGGCGGCAGCAGCCTGAACCTGCTTTATCAGGATACAGTGCGAAAAATGGGTATTGATCCCTCAAGGATTAAACACACAAAGACGACCTTTAAAGGCGTCATACCAGGTGTAGAAGCCAGCTGTACAGGCTCAGTTAGACTCGAAGTGGTCTTCGGATCTCCGGATAATTTCCGAAGCGAAGAGTTAATCTTCGACATAGTCCCGTTCCGCAGTGGCTATCACGCCCTGCTCGGACAAACCGCATTCGCAAAATTTAATGCGGTGCCGCACTACGCATATCTCAAGCTCAAGATGCCAGGCCCTCGCGGAGTCATTACGGTCAATGGAAACACCGAACGCTCTCTCCGGACAGAGGAGCACACGGCGGCCCTGACGGCGGAAGTACAAAGTAGCCTCTCAAGGCAATCTTCCAATCCGGCTGTTAAACGTCCGGACAACGTCAAGCGCGCCCGAAGTAACCTACAACAAAACCGCCTGGCATGTTCCGAGCAAGCATAGCAGTGCGGCTCCAACCCCAGCCCTCGCGGGATTGCGATAGCAGTACCACACGTACATAATTACGCTCTGGAAATACCATGGGCATAAGTGGAGGGGCACAACCACGACACTCCCAGAATGCGCCTCAACCGCACTAGGGGCTCCCGATTTTGCCATTTCTTCCTTTTTATTTTTATATATACTTTCAGGACTCCACTATTAGGAAGGCCTGTCCGGCAATACACTCGCCGAACACACAATGCAAGAGCCAGGGAGACAACAAGCCACGTCAAATGTCCAGGTGGTCTCTGTAACGAGCTAAATACCTATCTTACTTAAAGTCTCACAGCTTGCCCCTGGAGGGGGAAATGTCAAATAATCCCATCTCTTGCTTATCACACTATTTGTATTGTTCTGCTTTCATAACAACCCTTTAATAAACAATACATAGCTCTTGCCTATTATTGCATTCATTTTTTATGTAAATATGTTCAGTCATGAGATCATGCAACCGTACACTTTGGTATGGCAAATACACCAGGGGCTTAAGTTCCCCAGAATACGGTGTGAGAAGACCGAACACTCTTATGAGTGCGGCACCCCGAACTTATAGCATTATATGCATCGGCTCCGAATCATGTCTTGGGTCAATAGTTGGGTTTGCCCGGCTCCCATGTTTTGGTACCTTACATTCCGCAATGTCGGCTAAGGTAGCGCTGGGAGAACTACTGCGATTGTGCCCCAGTTGAGCTGGGTTAACACCTCAGTAGAGAAAGCTAAAACTAACCGTCATGATAGGGCGAGAGACCGGTCGCTGTTCGAGGGGTTTTTCGAGTCCCTAAAGACTTATGCCGCTTAGAGCGAGGAGCTGGATTTATCCGGCCTAGGCGTGGATAGCGCCCCGAACTCGGTCTTTCGAATACTAGGGGCTTCGCCGAAATTTAAAATTATAGAATTCTATGGCTAAGTGAGAGTGATAAAGCATTATAAGTCTGATGGCCTTGTTCGTTGTGCTGAGCGCCTCCCTAGACGGACCCAAGAATGGGAACAAGAGCGCTCAGGTTTATCCCGAACACCCCAACACTCGTGGCATGGGGGTAGAAGCCGACGACTTGCATCTCTTAGATTTAATAAACGGCCGCACAGAAGGTAATATTTTAAATTCAAAGAGCGTTGCTTAGCGCATATGAACAAGTTTTCAGCGCACAGGATAAACACGAGCGAGTTTACTAAAAAATTACATCCCTGGTACATTCATTCGCTGCAAGACAGGCACCGTTCAGGACACCCTCATAATATATCTCGGGCCTGCGATGCTCCTTCCCCTCCGATGGCCCATCCTTCACCAGCTTCTCAGCATCCAGCTTGCCCTAGTGCACTTTCGCACGGGCAAAAGCCCTACAGGGGCCCTCGATGCATACGGAGCGCTTGATGACTTCAAGCCGTGGACAGGCATCCACCAGCCGCCACACCAGCCCAAAGTAGCTCAAAGGCATGGCCTCCCCAGGCCACAGTCGGCCTATCAGGCCCTTCATGGCCTGTTTGGCAGCCTTATGAAGCTCAACCAGCTGCTTCAGCTGGTCGCTCAGGGTCACCGGGGATTCGGCCTCAGCATACTGGGACCAGAACACCTTCTCCGTTGAGCTCCCTTCCTCGACCCGATAGAATGCGGCGGTGGCGGATACACTGCGGGGCAGATCTGCGAATGCTCCTGGAGAGCTCCGGATTCGGGTAAGTAACAGGTAATTTACTTTCACGTGCTTGCTTTTCATAAAGAATGCCTTACCCGCCGCAATCCTTTTCATCACCTCAATTTCCTGGAGGGCTTTTTGGGCTTCGGCCTTGGCAGATTTGGCGCTTTCAAGTGCCGAGGCAAGCTCGGACTCTCGAGTCTTCGAGTCAAGCTCTAACCTCTCATGTTTTTTCACAAGAGCATCGAGCTCTTGCCGCACCTCCGCCACCCGCGCCTCTTGCTTTTCTCGCTCAGTGCGTTCCACGGCCGCTTTGTCTTTGGCCTTGGACAGCGCTTCCTTCAGGGTCGCCACCTCGGATGTGGCCCTTGCAACATTCACGTTGGTCCTGTCATTATTTGCAACCAGGTATTTTTTATATACTTACATAAGGTATTACATACCTTCCTTGTCCTCGAGCTGCTTCTTGGCATGGCCGAGCTCGTTCTCGGACCGCTCGAGGCTCTGCTTCAATGCATCGACCTCCGCAGTCAGTGCGGCAGAGGTCAGCAACGTAGCCTGCATTCCCATATTAACATATTTATGTTAGACTCCTGCGTATATCTTTTTTAGATCCTCAGTCCGGCTTTTCCTTCCGAACACCAAACTGAGCATCAGGGGCTACTGTCTACGCGGTAACATTTTTATATGTTTTAAATACATACCTCAAAGCCTGTTAGAAGGCTGGTACAGGCTTCTGTCAGCCCGCTCTTGGCGGACTGAACATTCTGAATCACCGCACTCATAACAGCGCGGTGCTCCTCGTCGATGGAGGCGCCGTTAAGCACCTCCAGCAAATTGTCCAGCGCCTCCGGTTGGACGGAGGCCGCCGGCGTCCTAGGCTTGCCCTTCTTGCGAAGGGGCCGCCTGCCGGACTCCGGAACCACTGAAGGTTCCGGAGCGGTGTCCGGCCCAGGGCCGGACTTAGATCCCTCTGGGGCTTCATCCCCTTTGGGCCTGGAGTCCGGGAGGTCGCCTTGCGGCGCCTCCAAGACCACCTCCTCCTGGTTCAGTCCCTTTTGGGACTCCACCTCAGCATCGTCCGTAGGGCGAGGGGAGGAGGCCGTCGGGAGTAAAGCGCTATTCACATCTGACGAATCCAGGGAGCCGCTCGACGAATCGCCGGGCTGAGCCTTGGGCGGACTGCATGATTGAATTCGGTGTCAGAAGGTATTGTACAATAGAGGAGCGCCATAAGTTATTCTGGTATCCGGATACTTACGATTTTGCCAGGGGCTTCGCCCCGGATGGCCATTCCTCTCTGCCGTTGTCGGCATCGGAGGCGTAGTCCGGAAGAAGGGTCTTCCCCTTCTTGGACCCTCCGGCCTCCCCAGTTGGGGCGGTTTCCTTTTCTTTCCACCCCCCGCTAGATGGGGAGAGGCTTCTTCTTCCTCCTCCTCGTCTTCAGAGGTGGAGGGCGCTTTGGGGTCGTCGGGCGATGAATCTGACACCACCAGGCGTCGGGAACTCTTTCGAGTCCCCGTGGCCTTCTTCTTGGCCTTCTTCTCCGTCACCACGTGGGGTGCCGGAACCAGCAGCTTTGTCAAACGGGTGTTCGCTGGGTCTTCGGGCAAAGGAGCCGGACAGTTGATCTGACCGGCCTTCTTCTACCAGTCCTATTAAAGGGATGGGAGTTTAGATCCCGCATAGAGTCAAACTATGGAAAACAAATACCCCGTGATGGGTAAACTGAGCTTACTGCGCTGGCTTGACGCTTCGCGCATTATCCGCGATCCTCGGTAATGGGAGGGTGAACCTCAGAGCTCTTGAAAAGCACCTTCCAGGCATCTTCATGCGTCGTGTCGAAGAGCCTGGACAAAGTTTGGTGCTGGGTCGGGTCGAATTCCCACAGATTAAAAGCCCGTCGTTGACACGGGAGGATCCGGCGGAAGAGCATGACCTGGACTACGGTGACGAGTTTAACCTTCCTGTCGATCAGGTCTTTGACGCAGGTTTGAAGTCCGGTCACCTCTGCCGAATTACCCCACGACAGGCCCGTCTCTTTCCATGAGGTGAGCCGTGTGGGGATGCCAGATCGGAATTCGGGGGCCGCTGCCCATTCAGGGTCACGCGGCTCGGTGATGTAGAACCACCCCGATTGCCACCCTTTGATGGTTTCCACGAAGGCGCCCTCGAGCCATGTAACGTTGGCTATCTTGCCCACCATGGCGCCTCCGCACTCTGCTTGTCGGCCGCCCACAACCTTCGGCTTGACATTGAAGGTCTTCAGCCATAAGCCGAAGTGGGGCTGGATGCGGAGGAAGACCTCACACACGACGATGAACGCCGAGATGTTGAGGATGAAGTTCGGGGCCAGATCGTGGAAGTCCAGGCCGTAGTAGAACATGAGCCCCCGGACGAACGGGTGAAGAGGAAAGCCCAGTCCGCGGAGGAAATGGGGGAGGAACACGACCCTCTCATGGGGCCCAGGGGTGGGGATGAGTTGCCCCTCATCTGGAAGCCGGTGCGCGATGTCGTTGGACAAGTATCCTGCCTTCCTCAATTTTTTGATGTGCCCCTCCGTGACGGTGGAGGCCATCCATCTACCTCCCGCTCCGGACATGATTGGAGAAGGATGAGGTGGGAAGTGTGGACTTGGGCGTTGGAGCTCGAGTGCGCAGGAATGGATAGGCGAAGGAGGAAGAAGGCGTAGATGGAAAAGGTGGATCCTTATCCCCTTATATGGGCGGCCAAAACTATGAGCCCCCACCAGCCTAATAAAACTCGCTTATCTCCCAAGCGCCGCGATTAATGGCACGGTTGGGTTACCCACACCCGTATTGATGAGAATCCCAGAATAAGGGGACACAATCTCTGCTTTGACAGGACGTGCCAAGGAAACCGCCTCGCTAAACACGCTGAGGTGGGATAGTAAAACGAATAAAGGCTTGACTATGGCGTGATGTCATGCTGCGGAATGCGTCAGCAGATTAGATTTGTGCGAATATTATTCTCCCTACGGTGGTATGTGGAAACTATCTTACAGAGCTGGACACTATCCTTGTATTCAACATCTTCTATGAAGTATTCGGAGGAGGAACCCGCCTTGCAATGTCGAAGACAATTTGCGCGCCGGACTTGTCGTCATTGAAGCCTGGTTCAGGGGCTACTGAGGGAGTCCTGGATTAGGGGGTGTCCGGATGGCTGGACTATGACCTTTGGCCGGACTCCCGGACTATGAAGATACAAGATTGAAGACTTCGTCCCGTGTCCAGATAGGACTTTCCTTGGCATGGAAGGCAAGCTTGGCGATACGATATGTAGATCTCCTCCCATTGTAACCGACTCTGTGTAACCCTAGCCCTCTCCGGTGTCTATATAAACCAGAGAGTTTTAGTCCATAGGACGAACAACAATCATACCATAGGCTAGCTTCTAGGGTTTAGCCTCTCTGATCTCGTGGTAGATCAACTCTTGTACTACCCATATCATCAATATTAATCAAGCAGGAGTAGGGTTTTACCTCCATCGAGAGGGCCCGAACCTGGGTAAAAACATTGTGTCCCTTGTCTCTTGTTACCATCCGCCTAGACGCACAGTTCGGGACCCCCTACCCGAGATCCGCCGGTTTTGACACCGACACACGGTGCGCTCCTTGGCCGCCTAGTCTTCGGCCTCAGACAATGCTTTCTTCAGGACCGCCACTTCAGTTGTGGCCCCTTTAAAAAATCATGATGCTTCTCATTAGCATCACCAATTTTTCTTCCTCTATATGACACACAGACGGGGTATAACTTACCTTTGTTCTCTTCAAGCCGCCTCTTCGTAAGGCTGAGCTCTTCTTCGACCTGCTTCAGGTCCCGCTTGAATTCGGCGACCTCCGCAGTACAGGCGGCAACGGCCAGCAGCAATGCCTACTTATTTAAACAGACATTCACTTTTAGACTCCTGCGGATTAAAGTTGACCCTTCGTTTGGCTTTTCTTTCCGAACACCAAACAAAGTATCAGAGGCTACTGTCTATCGGGTGATATTTTCTCACACTTTTGATTACTTACCTCAAAGCCTGTTAGGAGGCTGGTGAAAGCTTCGGTCAATCCGCTTTTGGCAGACCGAACCTTCTCAATCACTGTACTCATAAGAGTATGGTGCTCTTCGTCAATGGAAGCGCTGGGAAGCACTTACAGCAAATCATCCGATGCCTCTGGCTGGACGGAGGTCATCGGCACGGCCGGCTCGCCCTCCTTAGCGAGGGGCTGCCTACTTGAATCCGGAACCTTTGGAGGTTCCGGCGCAGTGTCCGACTGGGAGCCAGACTTGCTGCGGCTCCCGTCAGCATAGTCCATGGGGATCTTACCCCCCATGTGCCCGGCGTCTGGGATTTCACCTTGGTCCGTCTCCAGAACCGCCGCCTCTTGTTCCGGTATCTTTTGGGACAACACCTCGGTGTCATCCGCGGGCCGAGGGGAGGTGGCCCTTGGGTGTGAATTCATCTCCGATTCACCCAGAGACCCATCCGAAGAGGATACCTCGAGATGGGACCCGGCCAGACTGCATATGCGTGTTCGGCGTTATCACAAACCATGAAGTTAAGACGCATTAAACATACTATAGAGTGCGGATACTTACGATCTCGCCAGGGGCTTGCCCCTGGGCAACCACTCCTCCTCGCTGTAGGTGGCCGTGGTGGAGTGATCCAGAAGGGATGTCTTTCCCTTCTTCGACGTCCAAGCCTCGCCCTGTGAGGCGGCTTTCCTCTTCTTCTCCTCCCCGGTGTGGGGAGGGGGAATTTCTTCATGTTTCCCCCCGTCTCCGTGGGAGGAATCTGCCTTGGCATCCTCGGACGACGAGTCTATTACGGCCCTGTGCCGGAGACCTTTCCTGGTCCCCGTGGCCGCCTTCTTGGATCCTTCGGCCTCCCCAGATGGGGCGGCCTTCCTTTTCTTCTCCTCCCCCTCATCTTCGTGGGAGGAGTGCGCCTCTTCGTCTTCGGACGAGGCGCCCGATGTAACCTTGCGTCGGAGACCCTTCCTGGTCCCCGTGGCCTTCTTTTTGGCCTTCTTCTCCGGCACCTTGTAAGGCGCCGGAACCAGCATCTCCGTCAGGAGTACGATTGCTGGGTCTTCTGGCAACGGAGCCGGACAGTCGGTCCGCTCCGCCGTTGCCACATATTCCTGTTTTGTCAGCATGGTGACTTAAAATCCTCCACGAATATGCTAGGAAAGGTACATCTTGTGATGTTTAGAGGGCTTACTGGATTGGCGAGGCGCTTTGCGCTTAGTCCATGGTCCTCGGAAGTGGGAGGAGGTACTTCGGCGGATTTGAACAGCACCTTCCAGACGTCTTCATGCGTCGTGTTGAAAAGCTCTTGTAGCATCTGGTGATTGGCCGGATCGAACTTCCACATATTGAACGCCCATCTTTGACACGGGAGAATCCGGCGGACGAGCATGACCTAGACTATGTCGACAAGCTTGATCTTCTTGTCTCTCATATTTTTGATGCAGCTCTGGAGTCCAGTCAGCTCCACAGGTGCGCCCCAGGCCAGGCCCTTCTTTTCCCAGGAGGTGAGCCGCATGGGGATGCCAGATTGGAATTCGGGGGCCGCCGCCTAGTTGGCGTCGCGTGGTTCGGTGATGTAGAACCACCCCGATTGCCACCCCTTCACGGTCTCCATGAAGGAGCCTTCGAGCCAGGTGACGTTGGGCATCTTGCCCACCATGGCTCCTCTGCACTGTGCTTGCTGGCTGCTCACTATCTTTGGCTTCGCGCTGAAGATTTGTAGCCACAGGCTGAAGTGGGGCTTGATGCAGAGGAATGCCTCGCACACGAAGATAAACGCTGAGATGTTGAGGACGAAATTTGGAGCTAGATCATGAAAATCTAGCCCATAGTAAAACATGAGCCCGCGGTCAAATGGGTGAAGTGGAAATCCCAGTCCGCGGACGAAATGAGAGAGGAACACTACTCTCTCCCGAGATTTTGGAGTGGGGGTGATCTGCCCCTCCGCCGGAAGCCTGTGCGCGACGTTTGCGGCCAGGTATCCGGCCTCCCGAAGCTTGATAATGTCCTCCTCCGTAACGGAGGAGGCCATCCACTTGCCTCCCGCTCCGGACATGTTGCGAATGGTCTTACGGAGAAGGTGAGAACTTGGGCGCTGGAGCTCGAGGATGCGAGAATGGATTATTAAAAGAGGAAGAAGGCGTGGGCGAAAATGGGGGATCCTTATCCCTTTATAAAGGCGGTAGAAACTGTGCGCCTCCCCACTTGCCTGTCAAAATCACTCATTTTCTAAGCGCCGCGATTGATGGCACGGTTGGGTTACCCATACCCGTATTGATGAGAATCCCGTGATAAGGGGACATGATCTCTGCTTCGACGGGACGTGCCAAGGAAACCGCCTCGCAATATGTGTGGTGGCTGGTTGTGAGAAAATGGTTCGAATAATGACCTGGCCATGGTGTGATGTCTCGTTATCTAAAGTTGTCAGCAGATTAGATTTGTGGAATATTGTTCTCTCTACGGTGGTATGTGAAATTTGTTTTGCAGAGCCGGACATGATTTAAGTGTTCGAAATTTACTTTGGAGTATTCGGAGATGGAACCCGCCTTGCAATGCCGAAGACAATACGCGCGCCGGACTCATCATCATGGAAGCCTGGTTCAGGGGCTACTGAGGGAGTCTTGGATTAGGGGGTATCCGGACTGCTGGACTATATACTTTGGCCGGACTATTGGACTATGAAGATACAAGATTGAAGACTTCGTCTCGTGTCCGGATGGGACTCTCCTTTGCGTGGAAGGCAAGCTTGGCAATTTAGATATTAGATCTCCTTCTCTGTAACCAACTCTGTGTAACCCTAGCCCCCTCCGGTGTCTATATAAACCGGAGGGTTTAGTCCGTAGGACGACAACAATCATAATCATAGGCTAGCCTCTAGGGTTTAGCCTCTACGATCTCGTGGTAGATCAACTCTTGTAATACTCATATCATCAAGATCAATCAAGCAGGAAGTAGGGTATTACCTCCATCGAGAGGGCCTGAACCTGGGTAAACATCGTGTCCCCAGCCTCCTATTACCATTAGCCTTAGACGCACAGTTCGGGACCCCCTACCCGAGATCCACCGGTTATGACACCGACACCCGGGTCTGTTTTTCATCATACAAGTTTCCTATCTACTATTCTTGCAATCTTTTACTTTCTGATCTATAAAACAAAAATACCAAAAATATTTACTTTATCGTTTATCTATCGCTATCAGATCTCACTTTTGCAAGTAACCGTGAAAGGATTGACAACCCCTTTATCGCATTGGGTGCAAGTTTGTTTGATTGTTTGTGCATGTATTCAGTGATTTGTGTGTTGTATCCTAGTGGATTGATACCTTGGTTCTCAAACTGAGGGAATACTTATCTCTACTTTGATGCATCACCCTTTCCTCTTCAAGGAAAAACCAACGCAAGCTCAAGAAGTAGCAATACACATGATATTTTTTCATTCTCTTTGCACAGCTACATATACACACATGATAACTCAATAGTTCATTTGTTGTGTTGTGGTCATAGCAAGTGTAATGTGCATATCGTTCGTAGATGAAGAGGGAGAGATGTTGTCTTGTCTACAGAAAAACCACTTTGCTTGTCCTTGCTGACTCCATGTATAGCAGGAGCACATGTATCTATGGAGCGATGCATTTGTTGCACACGTAGGATTTATGTGATAGATTGTCCTTTACGGGTTGCTTCTCTGTGATATGCTTATATCTTTGCCATCAATTAATGGCGTTCTCTCTCTCTCTCTGCCCATGGAACAGCTCTCTTCAGCGTGATCTATGGTGGTTGTTGCGATTTTCGGCGATGGTGGTGCACCGCCCTGCTTCCAGCGCCAACGCTACTCAGGTGACGCCTTGTTCTTTGCTCTGGACATAGAGCCGATAATCTAGTCCATGTGGTCTATGGTGGTGGTCTGGCCGACGGTGCTTGATACGTCTCCAATGTATCTATAATTTTTTATTGTTCTATGTTGTTATATTTTCATTCTTGGATGTTTTACAATCATTTTATAGTCGTTTTATATCACTTTTTGGTACTAACCTATTGGCATAGTGCCCAGTGCCCAGTGCCAGTTTCTATTTTCTGCTTGTTTTTTACATCACAGGAAATCAATAGCAAATGGAGTCCAAACACAACGAAACTTTTTGTGGATTTTTTGGGGACCAGAAGACATCCAGTGGACGAAGAAAGTACCTGAGGGGAGCTCCGAGGGGAGCACAATCCACCAGGGAGCGCCTGGAGGCCCAGGCGCGTCCAGGTGGTTGTGCCCACCTCGGTGGCCTCGTGCACCGCCTTTTTGCTCTATAAATACCCCCAATATTTCAGAAACCCTAGGGGAGTCGACGAAAATCAATTCTAGCCGCCGCAAGTTCCAGAATCTAGACACCATCTCGGAGGGGTTCATCATGTCCATTGGCGCCTCTCCGATGATGCGTGTGTAGTTCTTTGTAGACCTACGGGTACGTAGTTAGCAGTTGGATGGCTTCCTCTCTCTCTCTCTCTCTCTTGATTCTCAATACAATGGTCTCTGGGAGATCCATATGATGTAGGTCTTTTTGCGGTGTGTTTGTTGGGATCCGATGAACTTTGAGTTTATGATCAGATCTATGTTTTTATCCATGAAAGTTATTTGAGTCTTCTTTGATCTCTTATATTCATGATTGATTATAGCCTCATATTTCCTCTCTGATATTTGGTTTTGTTTGGCCAACTTGATATATTTATCTTGCAATGGGAAGAGGTGCTTTGTGACGGGTTCGATTTTACGGTGCTTGATCCAGTGACAGAAGGGGAAACAACACATATATATCGTTGCTATTAAGGATAACAATAAGGGGTCTATTTCTACATAAATAGATCTTGTCTACATCATGTCATCGTTCTTATTGCATTACTCCATTTTTTCATGAACTTAATACACTGGATGCATGCTGGATAGCGGTCGATGTGTGGAGTAATAGTAGTAGATGTAGGCAGGAGTTGGTCTACTAATCTTGGACATGATGCTATATAATGATCATTGCCTGGATATCATCATGATTATTTGAAGTTCTATCAATTGCCCAACAGTAATTGTTTTCCCGCCATTTGTTATTTTTTTCTCGAGAGAAGCCACTAGTGAAACCTACGGCCCCCGGGTCTCTTTTCATCATATTTTTCTTTGCGATCTATTTTCCTTTTATTTTGTTTTCAGATGTATTAAACCAAAAATACAAAAATACCTTGCTGCACTTTATTTTATTTGTGATCTATTTATCCTATCTATCACAACTTTATCATGTCTTCTCGCCAATTCGAGACACCATTACCTGAAAGGGATTGACAACCCCTTTAACACAGTATTTTTTATTTGTGTGCAGGGGCTGTTTATGTTGTGTTGCCTGGTTATCCTACTGGTTCGATAACCTTGGTCTCATCACTAAGGGAAATACCTACCGTCGTTGTGCTGCATCATCCCTTCCTCTTTGGGGAAATACCGACGTAGTTCAAGCAGGCATCAAAAGGAATTTCTGGCGCTGTTGCCGGGGAGGATCATCAACATCAACCAGGTTCCTAATCACAAATCTCATCTCCTTGCAATTTACATTATTTGCCATTTGCCTCTCGTTTTCCTCTCCCCCACTTCACAAAAATTGCCATTTTATTCACCCTCTTTTTTGTTCATTGTTTTCTCGTTAGGTCTGTTTTTGAGTGCAATCTTGTTGAGTAGTCACCATGAGTGATTTTGGTATGGCAGAAACAGATGATGGCCTAACTCCTAAAATGGAGCGTACTGGTAATCTGGATGCCAAAACTTTTGTCTTGGGGCAATGGAATTTTATGGGAAAAGAACATATCCAAGAATTTTTCAGTTGTGTCAGAAAATTAAGTCTTGATGATATTTCTATACTTAAAAGGACAAAATCTTATGCAGAGGCTATTTCGGCACTTGTTCTGAAACTTGAAACTAGATTTATCCGCACTCATCCTACCTTGCAAAGATTGTTCTATGAGTTGCCCGTTATAAATAATCCTAAAGCGAAAAAGTTAGCCACTCTTGTTCTGATGAATGAATTTGACTACATAATATGGAAGCTAGGAAAATCTTTGGTTTTTATGGCGTGAATCGTGAAAAACCCGTGATTGATGAAATTCTTTATAATAGTGATTATGCATTGAGACATTTACTTGGAGATAACCAAATCTTTTATGAGAATCTTAAAAAGCAAGTCCCCGTTTTAGACATGATCCAACAAGTTTTCAATTATGTTAATCAACACTATTCTTGGATTACTGCCGGCAATCAAAAGGGTTATGATAAAAAGCAAGTTGATAGTGCTAAGGTTTCCATGGATAATGTGTTTTATGTTTTATTTGCACCCCCCCACCAACAGAAATTCCTCCAAGGAAAACAAGACCAAAGATGACAAACCTTAGATCCTACGTGTTATGCCTAGCTAGGGGCATAAAACAATAGCGCTCGTTGGGAGGCAACCCAAGTTGTATCTTTTTGCTTTTTGTTTTTCTTGTTGTTTTCAATAAAATATCCAATTATGCCCTAATTTATATGTGTTTTTGTGGTTTCATTTAGTGTTTGTGCCAAGCAAGGCCTTTGGGATGATTTGGGTGAGAGTTGATTTGATCTTGCTAAAAATCAGAAACTTTTGCGCTCACGAAATTATTTTTCATTTTTATCAGAAGAGTGCTTTTGAGTTGATTATTTTTTCAAAAGATTAATAAAAAATTTCACGCCATCCTAATTTTTCAGAATTTTTGGAGTTACAGAAGTATTCCAAGTAGTCAAATTGCTGCAGACTGTTTTATTTTTGACAGATTCTGTTTTCTTTGCGTTGTGTGCTTGTTTCGATGATTCTATGGTTTTCTTTGAAGAGTTTTTTTTCGCAAATATGCAAGATGCGTATCTTTGCATTGCTAGAAGAAGAGTACAAGCATGGGATTACAACGTTTACAAGGCCATGTGCGCACTAGTCATGGTGTACAAGCGAAGGAGAACAACAGATGGGGGTATGCTCAGCCCCACGACCAAGAAGTAGAGACTAAGCACTGGGGATAATGTTTTGCAGTCCAATGGCGCCCGCCTTGGCCAGTAGTCGCGCTTTGTCCTTGATGGTGTCGGAGGTGAAGTTGATCGATGGTGTCACTCCATCAAAAATGCAAGCGTTGCGGTGCTTCCGAATCCACCAAGCCGAGAGGATGATGAGGGAGGATAGACCCTTGCACATGGAAGCTTGTGCGAGGTCGAGAGAGGATTGCCACCATAATTGGAATGGCGTGTCGGGGTTAGGGAGGTTGATGGGCACACGCGCCCAGCCAAGGATCTCGAGCCAAATTTGGCAAGAGAAAGAGCATCCGGCAAGAAGGTGGTGCATGGTCTCCTCCTCTTGGTCACACAGGGCGCAAGTGTCGTCGTGGGGCAATCCGTGTTGAGCCAGGCATTTCGCGGTCTAGCAGCGGTCTTGCATGGCCAGCCAAAGGAAGAACTTGACGCGGAGAGGAGCCCAAGGTCGCCAGGTGAGCCGCCAGAAAGGGTCTTCACAAGCTCCGAGGAATATGGCCTTGTAGCAGGAACTTGCAGTATATGTAGCAAAAGAGGTCCATCGCCAGCGTAGCGTGTTCCGGCTCGCTGGAGAGATTAGTGTGCCGCACCAAACGCCGTAGCTTGACGTACTGCACCATGGCCACCGGCCCAAGCGCGCCTTGGATATCCTGCACCCAGGAGCGCCGGTGTAGACCATCACGCACGCAGCGCTCCTTCCGAAGGTGCCTTGGGACGAGAGCGAGAATGAGAGGGGCGATCTCGGCCACAGACCTACCACCGATCTAGTGGTTGCTCCAAAATCTGCAAGTATCTCCAGCTCCAAGCTGCCAAGTCGTGGAGGCTCCGAAAATTGCACTCGCGTCCGCATCGTGGGGGATGTGAAGGTGGCTCCAGGGGCGAGTAGTGTCAGTACGTTGCAGCCATAGCCAATGAACACGGAGAGAGATGCCCGTGCGCTGCATGTCTCAGATGCCGAGGCCATCGAGGGAGATAGGTCGGCATACGCACTGCCAGTTGACGAGGCACTGACCACCGTTGGCCTTGTCAGATCCTGCCCATTAAAATTCGGTTCACCTTCTTGATGGCAGTGCTGTTGAAGGCAATGGCCATGAGGAAGTGCGTGGGGATGGCACTTAGGACATGGCCCACAAGGGATAAGAGGTCTCCCTTTGATAGCATAGATGCCCTCCATGTGGAGAGCTTGCGCCCAAGCTTGTCGATGATCGGCTGCAAGCTTGTTGAAGAGGCCTTGCGGCCTGAGAGGGGCAGCCCGAGGTAGGTGATGGGAAAGTGAGCGATGGGGCACTACATCTCCGTGGCTATAGCAGCAATGTGATCCTCGGTGCATTGGATAGGAGTGGCCGAACATTTGTCAAAGTTGGTTTGCAGTCCAGAAGCGAGGCCGAAGACGTGGAGGAGCCTGCGAACCGTGGCGAGGTCATGAGAGTCCGGATGGCAGAAGATGACCACATCGTCAGCATAAAGGGATATGCTCGAAGCTGCATGACGGGTGGTCAAGAAGTGAAGGAGGCCCAGCTCAACCGCACGTAGCGGCATGGAGTTTAGCACGTCGATGACCAAGGTGAAGAGCATGGGTGAGACCGGGTCGCCTTGATGAAGGCCATGAGCGTGGTCGATCAGAGGCCCTGGGTGGCCGTTGATGAGAACTCTCGTGGAGGCCGTGGAAAGGAGCATGGAGATCCACTCGCACCAACGTGGGCCAAACCCAAGGTGCTGCAGAAGTTGTAGAAGGAAGGGCCAAGAGACGCTGTCAAACACACGAGCAATGTCCAACTTGAGAAGCATACGCGGCGCCTCAGGTTGTGCAAGAGACTAGCCGTCTTCTGCACGAGGAGGTAATTATCGTGGATGCATCGTCCCGCAATAAACGCACTCTGGTTGGTGGAGACCATGGTGTTAAGCCGTGGAGCGAGACGGAAGGAGAGAAGCTTCGCGACCAGCTTGCCGAAGATGTGTATGAGACTGATGGGTCTATAGTCAAAGAGGGAGTGCGCATCTGCACGCTTGGGGAGCAGCATAAGAAGGGCCTCATTGAGCTTTTGCAGGCCACGACCATTCGTGGCATAGAACTTGTCGAAAGTCGCAAGAAAGTCGAGCTTGATTGTGTCCCAACAGGCAACCAAGAACTCGGCGGTGAATCCATCGAGGCCAGGCGCCTTCCCAGTCGGCAAACTCTTGACGGTGTTCCAAATCTCCTCTTTGGTGAACGGCGTGTCAAGCGCAAGAAGATCAAACTGCGGCACCCAAAGGGCATGTAGATCGAGCATGATGTCGCGATCAGAAGCACTGCCAAGGAAATTTGAGAAGTGGAAAAAAGCGGCATCGGTCATCTCATCGTGGTCATTGACAGTTTGGGTGCTGACGCGCAAACTTGTCATAAGGTTTCTTTGCTTGCGATGGGCAGTGTGCACTTTGAGGTAGGATACCGCTGCGTCGTCGCTCCGAAGCCAGGAGAGACACACACGCTGTCTGGCGATAGATCGCTCAAGGGAGGCAAGGCCAAGGTAGGATGCCTTAAGCTTCCGATGAAACCAGGTCTCGAGGGGGGATAACGGCCGCAAATCTTGAGCAGCGTCAAGTCTCGCAATGAGCTCGCGGGACACCTTAAGCTGAAAGGACACGTTGCCGATCGTGCGCGCGCTCCAGCTTTGCAGCTTCCTGGCAGTTGCCTTAAGACGTGTCATGATCCGTCTAAAGGGATCGACATCCAACGGAGTAGAGACCCAGGCCTCGGCAACCACATGGTGGAAACCATCTAACTTCGGCCAGAATCTCTCAAAGTGGAAACGTCGTGCTCCCAGAGGGCGGGCCACGCAGTCAACAAGGAGAGGATAGTGATCGGAGGCCGCGAAGGAGAGGCAGCGGAGTAGGCAGTGTGGGTGGGCGATCTCCCAATCGGAGGTGCAAAGGATGCGGTCATTACGAACAAGCATAGGGGTGTCGCGCTCGTTGGACCAAGTATATCATCGGCCGTGCATATAGAGATCGCGAAGCTCCTCGTCAACGATGAAGCGTGTGAATCTGTTCAAGGTGCGACGGTTGATGTTCGAGTTGTTCTTCTCCGAGGCCGAGGTGATCATGTTGAAATCTCCAACAATAATCCATGGGCCGATGGGGGACTCGCGCACGTCATGTAACTCAGCAAGGAACTCAAGCTTGGCGTCATCATCTTGTGGCCCGTACACCCTAGTGAGCCACCAATGGCCCTTGTCGGCCAAGGAAGAGACCAAGGCCATAACATGGTGCTCGCCGATGAGGGGATTGGAGAGGGAGATGGTAGAGCGTTGCCAAGCAAGGAGGATGCCATCGTGTGTGCCATCCGTGGGGAGGAAGAAATAGTCCTCAAAGGACGGACCGAGCGTGTCCAAGACAATGGCGTCGGAGACATGAGCGAGCTTTGTCTCTTGGAGACACACTATGGTAGGCGCGGCAGCGGAGATCACGCTGCAGATGGGGGTGCGCTTAGCGCCAGAGTTAAGACCACGGACATTCCAAAAAATTGTTTTGAGGTTACAATCCATAGGGGAGGGGGCACGTTAGAGATGTCACAAGGCAGCCAATTAGGCTTCAATGAGCTGCCCCGGGGTAGGAGGCAGCAATCTGGGGAGTTGCTACCCAAAGAAATCAGCGAATGCTTGCAGCACATCTAACGCAAGTGGCTGCTCGAAGAGGAGGGCGTATTTGCCAAGCACCTCGTCGGAGATTGGCGCATCGTCGCTTAATATGAGGCCGAGACGGCGAAGTAACACCCGCTTGGCTTTCATTTTAGAGTTGAGCCCTTGGTCCGCGCGCGCGATGCGGAAACTGCGGTGAGGGGTGAAGTTGGCCGGTAGCTCTTTTCTACGTCACCGAGGCTTCGGCACCAGAAGCAGAGAGGACGCCCTGGCAGAGATGGCATCAACGAAAGAGGAGAGAGCCACGTCGGGCGTGGGTACGTCCGTGGTTTGCATGGGCTGCATGGGCGATGGGGCTGACTTGTCATCCATCGGACCGGTGGGTGCAACATGCAACACCACGTCCAAGCAGGACGGGCCCGCCATAGGCTCGGGATCGGCGCGGTCCAAGCAATCGTATGGCACGACATGAGAGGCAGCGGCCAAGCAGGGTGTGGCCTCGGTCGGCTCGGGATCTGGGCTGCGTGGGGATAGGGGGTGGGGAGGCGTGGGATTGGCTGCAGACGAATCTCCCGCGTCAGTCGTATCAGCAGATAGGCCTCGTGGTGCCTCGAAAGAAGGTGGTACAATCTGGATAGGCCCCCCAATATCTCCCAGCGGCAGGGGCGACACAGGCCCAACATCACGAGGAGGGGTGGTGTCGACTCCTGGTTGGCTGATCAGGATCACCTGGGATGGCCCAGCGGGGCTTGGAGAGGAAGGCGCGGTGCCGATTGGCCGGTTTGAAATGCATGCATCCTGAGACACCTGGGACCCCGGGGTCTGCACAGGGTCGGATGGGCTGGCCTCCAGCGCGGGGGATGGTGCGTCCAGCGTGTCACATGGCCCAGCATCGGTCAACAGAGGAAGGGCGCCCAATCGAAGCCGCGCGGAGACTCGGTCAGTGGAGGGAAAAGCGTCTGGGTGGGGCCCCAAGATTCCTTCCCATCCACGGCACGGAGGAGGCACATGCGCATGGCGACGGCCGCACTGACCAGGATGTCATCGTGAGCCACCAGAACGGGTAGGAGGGAACTGATGGTGTTGCGGACAGCGCGGAGGCAGCGGGGGGGGGGGGGGGGCGGAGGGAGTCCTACGCAGGTTCGTCGTCGGAAGCAAGCAGAGGGGGGGCGGGGGTGGCCGGCGGTAGTCGACGTAGGAGGCCACGTGAATCCGGATGGGAAAGCGTGCGAGCCCAAGCGCGAGGCGCTCGGCACGGTCCGGTTCGACGTCAAGCTCCACGGTGTCGTCGCCCGGCAGGAGGAGCTCGGGGGAGCGCGGGATCGCGTCCGGGTTGATGGTCCATGCACTCAAACGGAAGACGGACATGTCGGCGAGGTTGCGGGTCTCGGGGGCGAGGTGCTCGACCTTGCAGAAGGGGGCAAGCAGGGTCTCGGCGGCCGCCCGGTGCCAAGCGTGATCGAGGATGTCGTAGATCTCGAGGGACGCGAGGAAGAGTGCCTTAACGGGCTCGGAGATGGCCTTGCGGCCCCAGGGATGGAAGATCGGCCTGAACCGGGAAGTGAGAACACGGCTCGGGGCGACGCGGGCACGGGACTCCATGCTGGAGAAGCGGAGGAGGAAGTCTTCTGGAGCATGCTTGTGGATGGTGAACTCATCAGCGGCAAGTTCGCACTAGGAGCAAATGGCGATGGCAACCTCCTCCCATGACACGCCCGCGCGGCAGCCCGCGACGATCACGAGCAGCACGCACTCCAGCGCACGCTCTGCATCGATGATCTCCTGGGAGCGCGGGAGATAGCACACAACAGCCGCAGGGTGAAACGCTGGGTGCCCAGAGAGCGGCGTGGCGACGGAGGAGGCCACCGAGGCAGGCGAGGAGGGCCGCGAGGAAGTCGCAGGGCAGAGGCGGCAGGAAACGGCAGGGCGGCCCGAGACGAAGCCGCGAATTCCACCCGGAGGACTTGGGGGACGCGCGGTCCAGGGGCGATCCAGCGCCCTGGGTAGACCCGGAGAGCACGGGTGCACCGGCCCCAGAAGCATCTGACGTGGGCATGAGCAAGCTCGAGGAGGTGCGCGTGGCGGCCGTGGATCTTGAGGATGAGGGGTGGCCATCCGCGGCGACCGGAGCGGGGACACGGTGCCGAAGCGGAGGGGGGGACCGTCGGAGGAGGACGCGACGACCCGGGGGAGGGAGCAAGACTTGGCCTTGTGGCCAAAGAATCGACATCGATGGCATGGGATGTCCTTCCTGCAGTCATAGAGGGGGTGACCGGAGCCCAAGCACCGGGGACAGTCGCCCTCGCGGAGCCAAGACGGCCTGGGGCGGGGCCGCACATCTGGGCCACGCCAAAGGCTGTCCTGCGCGCGCGAACGGGGCCGCTTGCGACTCGCCACCACCTGCCAAGGCAGGCGCGCGTCCACCTCCTCCAAGGGCATCCGGCAGATCTCGGAGCGGAGGGGTGGGCGCGGGTCAGGCAGCGGAGCCGGGCCCGTCGGTGATGGCGAAGGGGATGGGGAACGGGAGGGAGCGGGCGCCCGGGATGGCGATGGCGGACGACAGAGGACCTGGCGGTAGGTGGGCGGCGACCCGGCTGAAGAAGGGCTCGACTTGAGCCATCTGTCCTCGCGGGAGTTCCCGACGGCGGAGGGGGTAGGAGGTGAGGCCATGGCCGTGGCCGCGGGCTGGGCGCCATAGAAAAGTTGGAATACAATAGATATAATGCAAAAATAAAATATGAATGGGTTTGCAACAACACTTATAGTAGTGGTTTGCTTTCTTATACTAACAGATCTCACGAAGGTTTTGTTGAGTATTGTGTGATTGAAGTTTTCAAGTTTTGGGTGATCTTACGATGGATGAAGGAATAAGGATTAGCAAAAGGCTAAGCTTGGGGATGCCAGAGGCACCCCAAGATAATATCCAAGAAGTAGCAAGCAACTAACCTTGGGGATGCCCCCGAGTGGCATCCCCTCTTTCTTCCAACAACCATCTGTATTTTACTTGAAGCTATATTTTTATTCGTCACATATTATGAGTTTTGCTTGGAGCGTCTTGTATGATATGCATCTTTGCTTGTTTTTCTTTGTGTTTTAAGTCTTGAATCCTTGCTGGACACACCTTTTTGAGAGAGCCAAAAAAATTATGCTATGCTTGCTCCTATGCTTCACTTCAATTTTTAGAGCCATGTAATTGCTCTAGTGCTTCACTTATATCTTTTTGAGCACGTTGTGCTTTGTTTTTGAAGAAATGCTCTCATTCTTCACTTAGATTTATTTGGGAGTTGGTAAAATTTGTAAGAAATTCTCTCTTGCTTCACTTAGATTATTTTGAGAGAAAGAAATATTATGCTCATGTTCTTCACTTAAATTTGTTTGAGATTATTAAAAGCAACATATGAAAATAGTCCCAAAGTGATAGATATCCAAGGAGGATATAATAAAAACTTTCATGAAGATCATTAGACAAAATAAACTTGATTCTTAGTAATGGTTTTGAGATATGACGATATGATATGTGAGTCATGTGGATGAGTAATTATGCTTTAGTAAGAATATTGGTGTTAAGGTTTGTGATTCCCTATGCAAGCATGAAAGTCAATAGTTATGCAAAGAAATTTATATCCTACTTGCGGTGCATTATTCGGTGTTACTTATGATTAATGCTTGGGTACGAGATTTTTCGCTTTTTGGTTGGTCGCTTCTCAATCTTTTTGCTAGCCTTCATTTTGCACTAAGTATGATCACTACTTGTGCATCCAAAACCCTCCAAACCAGTTTTGCCATATGAGTCCACTATACCTACCTATATGCGGTATTTCCGTGCCGTTCTAAGCAAATTTGCATGTTCCATCTCTAATTTTCAAAATAAGTTTCTCTTTTGCGTGCTCGTACTGCTCGCGAGGCGGTGAGGGGTGGCCGATATTTTCCATGCTACATGTGTTATTCTCATGATGAGTGTTTATTCACTTTTCATTGCACGAGAGTACGACAAAGGTATTAGGGATGCCTAGTCCCGAAATGAAAAATGAATTTACTTTATGTTGTCCAATAATAAATTCCTTGGAAAGTGTTGGTATGGAGGGCAGCCGTGGATACAGACAAGCCATGGAAAGTGAATGTAATGGTGGAAAAAGGAATATACTTTATTTTCTGTTTGGGAACCGCCTATGATGTATCTAGCATGGAAAGTGTTGGGAGCTCTAAGTCATTATTGTTGGTGGGAAAAGTATGCCTCCCAAAATGTTTTTATCTCTCAATTCTTGCTTTGAGCTCTCGCACCTCTACAAATCACTACTTCCCTCTGCGAAGGGCCTTTATTTTACTTTATGCAATTTTTTATTTTGAATTTGAGTCTCCATCTTCTAAGGGACCAACTAAGGGACACTATGATCATATTTGAGCATTGGGTGTAGCTAATATTCGAGTGTTTTTCATGAATGGATCAATGATTGGGCATAATGGGCTAGGGATAACTTGCTTTAGTGTTGATATTTTGAACCATATAAAAGTCCAAATGTCCATGCTACAAAGAAAAGATTATGTGATGAACATATTAGGCAGCATTCCACATCAAAAATTCTGTTTTTCTCATTTACCTACTCGAGGACGAGCAGGAATTAACCTTGGGGATGCTGATACGTCTCCAACATATCTATAATTTTTGAATGTTCCATGTTGTTATATTATCATTCTTGGGTGTTTTATAATCATTTTATAGTCATTTTATATCTTTTTTGGTACTAACCTATTGACATAGTGCCCAGTGACAGTTGTTGTTTTCTACTTATTTTTTACATCGCACGAAATCAATACCAAACACAGTCCAAACTCAGCGAAACTTTTTGTGGGTTTTTTTTGGACTAGAAGACATCCAGTGGGCCAAGAAAGTACCGGAGGGGAGCTCCGAGGGGATCACAACCCACCAGGGCGCGCCTGGAGGCCTACGCGTGCCCAGGTGGGTTGTGCCCACCTCGGTGGCCTCTTGCACCGACTTTTTGCTCTATAAGTACCCAAATAATCCAAAAACCCTAGGGGAGTAGAAGAAAATCAATTATAGACGCCGCAAGTTCCAGAAACATCATATCCAATCTAGACACCATCTCGGAGGGGTTCATCATGTCCATTGGTGCCTCTCGATGACGCGTGAGTAGTTCTTTATAGACCTGCGGGTCCGTAGTTAGTAGCTAGATGGCTTCCTCTCTCTCTTGATTCTCAATACAATGGTCTCTTGGAGATCCATATGATGTAAGTCTTTTTGCGGTGTGTTTGTTGGGATCCGATGAACTTTGAGTTTATGATCAGATCTATGTTTTTATCCATGAAAGTTATTTGAGTCTCTTTGATCTCTTATATGCATGATAGATTATAGTCTCGTATTTCTTCTCCAATATTTGTGTTTTATTTGGCCAACTTGATCTATTTATCTTGCAATGGGAAGAGGTGCTTTGTGATGGGTTCAATCTTACGGTGCTTAATCCTAGTGACAGAAGGGGAAATGACACATATGTATCGTTGCTATTAAGGATAACAAGATGGGGTCTATTTCTACATAAATAGATCTTGTCTACATCATGTCATCGTTCTTATTGCATTACTCCATTTTTCATGAACTTAATACACTAGATGCATGTTGGATAGCGGTCGATGTGTGGATTAATAGTAGTAGATGCAGGCAGGAGTCAGTCTATTAATCTTGGACGTGATACCTATATAATGATCATTGTCTGGATATCGTCATGATTATTTGAAGTTCTATCAAATGCCCAACAGTAATTGTTTTCCCACCGTTTGCTATTTTCTCGAGAGAAGCCACTAGTGAAACCTACGGGCCCCGGGTCTCTTTTCATCATATTTTCCTTCGCGATCAATTTTTCTTTGCTTTTATTTTCAGATCTACTAAACCGGAAATACAAAAATACTTTGCTGCACTTTATTTTATTTGTGATCTATTTATCCTATCTATCACAACTTTATCACGTCTTCTCGCCAATTCGAGGCACTGTTACCCGAGAGGGATTGACAACCCCTTTAACACGTTAGGTTGCGAGTATTTGTTATTTGTGAGCAGGGGATGTTTACTTTGTGTTGCTTGGTTCTCTACGGGTTCGATAACCTTGGTCTCATCACTGAGGGAAATACCTACCATCGTGGTGCTGCATCATCCCTTCCTCTTTTGGGGAAATACCGACGTAGTTCAACCAGGCATCAGTGTTGGCTATGGTCTTTGGTTTTTCTTGGTTTGGTTGTGGATGAAATGCTAGGGCTTAGTGTTCCTATTGTACATGGTGATTGTAGTTCACCTAATGGATTCCTCCAACTAGTGTACATTTACTTCCTTTAATATAGGCATGTAAACCACAATCCTACCCGACAATTACACTCTTAGAGATTCTTAATTTGAAGAGTTCCCCTCTTAGGCCAGTGGCTTCGTATATAAAGGGCGACAGTGCTGCCTCCAGGAGTTTTGATATGCCAGGGCCTTCTCTTGTTATTTGCTATTTCTATGGAGTAATCATGATAAGAACAGAGTTAATTTACTTCATCTTGATATAGCATGTTTATTTTCGGGCGATGTTAAGCCAGTTTTAATTTTGCTGAAGTAGCATGATATAGTGACTATCGATCATGGTTATGCTACTGTTTGAGTTGTAATTCAATGAATATGCTTCTTCGCCTATTACCATGTGTTGTGTTGTGCGTAGTTGTAATTTTAACAAAGCGTCGTCAAAGAATCTTGGTTTCTAGTTGGTACTGTCTAGCTACTAGGTGACATTTGATTTTATTGGCCTTTTTTAACCAAGGCATGGGCATGCATAGTGTTGTCTTGGTGTTGTGCGATGTAAATCAATTCTTAGATGGTGAAAGGGTTCCACTACACGTACAAGTATTATTTTTAATTTCGTTTGGTCAATATTTTTTATGATTTGCTTAAACCATAAAGGTTAAGTAGCTCTAAGTGTATGCGTTGTGCATAGTGCTAAACTACCCTGAACATATGTTTACATTATTTTGCTTAGCTACTGATAACCAACAAGTATAGGAGATCAGTTGTAGCCTCTTTCGATAAGTAAGAGTGTCGAACCCAATGAGGAGATAAAGGTAGAACAAATATTCCCTCAAGTTCTATCAACCACCGATACAACTCTACACACGCTTAACGTTCGCTTTACCTAGAACAAGTATGAAACTAGAAGTACTTTGTAGGTGTTGTTGGATAGGTTTGCAAGATAATAAAGAGTGCGTAAATAAAAAGTAGGGGCTCTTTAGATGAAGACACAACTAAGTTAGTTTTAGTAAAGAGCTTTTTTTCACGAGAAAGTTATTTGTCCCTAGGCATGATAACTAGACCTATAATCACTATCGCAATTTTATATGAGGGAGAGGCATAAGCTAACATACTTTCTATCCTTGGCTCATATGCACTTCTGATTGGAACTCTAGCAAGCATCTGCAACTACTAAAGATAATTAAGGTAAAACCCAACCATAGCATTAAAGTATCAAGTCCTCTTTATTCCCATACACAAACAACCTACTTACTCGGGTCTGTGCTTCTGTCACTCACACCACCCACCATAAGCAAATCATGAACATATTGCAAACCCTAAAACGGGCATCCCTCATGCTTGCGCGACACGAAGATCATTATAGGACAGCACCAATAATAAAACATGCAACTCAAACCAATCACGATCATCAATGAACCCATTGGACAAATTCGGATATACTCAAACATCATAGGATTGCCATACATCATTGGGAAATAATATATAGTGTTGAGAACCATGTTCAAGTAGAGATTACAGGCGGGAGAAGAGGTGTTATACCGCTGCATAGAGGGGGAGAGAGTTGGTGATGACCGCGGTGAAGTTGTTGGTGTAGATCGTCGGCACGGTGATGGCCCCGGCGGCGTTCCGGCGCCACCGGGAGAGAGGGGAAGAGAGCCCCCCTTTTTCTTCTTCTTCCGTGACCTTCCCCATAGATGGGAGAAGGGTTTCCCCTCTGGTCCATGGTCTCCATGGAGGTGGAGGGGCGAGAGCCCCTCCGAGATTGGATCTCTCTCTCTCTGTTTCCTTCTGTTACTGCGCTCCCTAATTCTGCCCTTTCACCGTTTCTTAAATTCCCGAAGATCTATAACTCCGATTGGGTTGTACTTTGGACACGATTTTTATCCGGATATTGGCTTTCGTGAAGCGAAGGAAGGGCACCAACCACCTTACGGAGTGTCCACAAGGGCCCAGGGCGCGCCCTACCCCCTAGGGTGCGCCCCTGCCTCGTGGACTCCTCGGGCATCGTCTCATGTTGATTCTTTTTCCCAAAAATCACATATATTCCAAAAAAATCTCCGGAAGTTTTTATCGCATTTGGACTCCGTTTGATATGGATTTTCTGTGAAACAAAAAACATACAACATACAGGAACTGGCACTGGGTACTGGATCAATATGTTAGTCCCAAAAATAGTATAAAAAGTTGTCAAAAGTATATAAAAGTTGTAGAATATTAGCATGGAACAATCAAAAAATTATAGATACGACGGAGACGTATCAGCTACCTATGCTAACTGGTATGTATTTATTTTGTCAGCATGCAACTCTTGTTGATGCATGAGAGAGAGAGAGAGATGTTGGTTTTAGTCCCACATTGGTTGTGGGGTGAGACATGACATGAATTATAAGGGCTGGGGTGTCCCCTCCTAACAGGCTAGTCTTTTGCGGGGAGAGGGCCCAAGCCTGTCATAAGTCAGTGTTGCTCTCTAGTTGGGTCTGGTGACGTAGATGGGTCAGGTGTTAGCGGACCCGAGATTGCGTAACAATTGGTATCAGAGCCTAGGTGCTCAGAATAAATCTCGGTGAACTCATGGGTGGTCGGTCATGGTTGGTGGGCTGGAAACACTGGTGTTAGCGGGCCCATGGATGACCGATGTTTGATGGGGATATTGTTGGGTTTAGTCCCACATTGGTTGTGGGGGAAGACATGAGACAAATTATAAGGGCAGGGGTGTCCCCTCCTAGCAGGCTAGTCTTTTGGGGGAGAGGGCCCAAGACCTCTCATAAGTCGGTGTTGCTCTCCGGTTGGGCCTGGTGATGCAGGTGGGTCAGAAACGCTGGTGTTAGCGTACCAGAGGTTGCATAACAAGAGAGAGAACTGACCTGTCCTGGTTGTTTCTTTGAATAATATTACAGATATGGTAGCTGAAGGGGAGAAAAAAGGTGGAAGTCACTGGCTGATGGAAGGGAAATTGATACGCCATAATGGGTTGGTGTACAAGTATTGTTTGCGTGTAAGTGACACTTGTTGTTCCTTCAATGGGAGGAGATAGAATGTGTTGCTTTTCCATCACATTTTTATCTTGTCAGGGACACATGTGGTATGGTTGGTAGGCATTCAGTCTGCCATTTGGGTTGTTGATGTGTTGGTGAAACATATTACGATCAAAGGGCATGCAAACTTTTCTTCATTTGTATTAAATCGAAGGAGCATCTTACACTGAAGCTGCTGATCGAATATGTTGTTTGTGGCTGGTGATCAACTAGTCCTTATGATTTATATGGAAGCCATGGTGCCTCATTTTATTTATTATCTATGCCTGCCTATTTATCAACGTTTTATTGAGTAAATTGGTATAAATTGAATTATTGAAGAGTTATGTACTAACTTGCCTAGGTTGGTTAGTTCCCCTGTATTTACAGTGTTAGCTAGTGAGAAATGTATGGTATTTATAAATGTGTGATGCACGACGGTGGATCTGGTTGATGCCGGCAAAGAGGTTGAAGAGGGAACTTGTTGGCAACCTTTTCATGTCCTGTGTTGGTCTAGTTTGTACCAAATGCTGATGGGTGGTGATATGTAACATCTGTTCAACTAGGGCCTACTAACTACACTTCTAGAGGGGAGGAAGCTTGCTTCATGTCAAGATGTTGTTAAGTTGTATCAAAGTTTACTCTAGTGCAGAACCTGGTAACAGTGAATGTAACACCCGGATATTTAAGCTACAGTAATTTCCTGTTAATGATGCCATATCACCGCGGTTACTGTTGATAATCTCGCGTTAGTTCAAAACCGATTCAAATTCAAAATTGAATTAAGGGCAAACATCAAAAGTTTTTCAAACATTAAAACTAAAATGTTCGAGAGGTGACATATAATGCATAAGTAATTATGGTGATGAAGCCACATTTTTGTAGAATATGTAAATGCTCCAAAATAACTAAAACGTTGGCTATAACAATTATATTAGTGCCTTTTATAAATAATAAATTGTTAACTATTTTGTTTGGGGGCCCAACTTTTTGTGACAGAGGGCTAGACTATGACACTAATTTAGGAGTTAAATATAGTATTTTACAAGACTACAATAAATCAAAAACTAAGGTAAAACAGAAAAGGAAAATAAGTAAAAGAGAAAAAGAGAACACAAATAAACAAAAACCAAAAGAAACCCCTCTGCTGGGCCGTAGCCCAGCTGGCCACCAGGCAAACAACCGGCCGACCCAGTCCCTGGCCTATACCCCGTGGGGGCACCAAACCCTAGCCCCACGACCACCACTTCCCGTCGCAATCCCATTCTCCTCCCCTACCTATCTGGATCAGGATCGGCCCTGATCCCGTCGCCCCCGACGCCCTGTGGCCGCCCATCGCTAGACCGCCCTTGCCGGATCTCCTTCCCACCATGCGTCGTCCCCTTCCTCCTCCCCGTGCCCTACTGCCTTGTCCCTACACCGTACGGTGAGGCCCAACCTCCACCTCCCCCCTCTCTCTCTCGCGTCACCTTGTACGGCAACGCCAGCGCGCGCTCGCCGCGCCCCGTATCGTTGCCCCGTTCACCGCCTCGTTGCATGGACCAAGCTCCGCTCGCTGCCCCTCCCGCTCACGAGCCGTCGCTCCTCGCCCGTGCGCTCGTCTGCACGCCTGACGCCATGCCCGCCCGCTTGACGCGCTCACGCGCCCGCACCGCAGCTCGTGACACCCGCCCGCGGTAGCCTCCTCCATCGCATGCCCCACGCCACCGCGCGCCCGGGCTACCGTGTTGCGACCCCTGCTCGCTGCTACGCTGCCGGCCGCGTGCCGCTCCGGCCACAGCCTCATCTAGCGCAGCCGCTCATCCGCGTCACCTCTGCCCGTGCTGCCCGCTCGCGCCGCCTCCGTCCTGTCACGCCGCGCTGCCTCCATCCCGTCGCGCCGCGCCCCTCTTGTCGCCTTGCCTCCCGCCTCAGCTGCGCCGCGCCAGGCCGCGCCGTCGCCGCCCCTCGCCTCTTGCCGCTGCTCCACGCCGGTGCCCAGCGCCCCTCGGGCACGCTCCCGTTCGAGCTGTGCCCATTAGCACCCATGCTCGCGAGGCCCCTATGCATATGGCACGTGGGGCCCGCCCCTGGAATGTTTTTGAACAAAAAGAAATAATAATAATAATAATAATAATAAATAAAAATAAAAAAATAAAAAAGTTAATTAATTAGTTAAAGTAATTAATTGTGATTAATTAACCTAATTAAATGTTGGTTAGTTAGTAAGTCAATGACATGTGGGACCCACATGTCAGCTTGACCCAGTCAACACCTCTGTTGACTGCTGACGTCATGCTTATGCAATAATGCTATTTTCAAATTAATTTAATAATGATAATTTAGAAATTGATTAAAACTTTGAAAATTAATATAAAATAATTCGTACCTCGGATGAAAATACTTTGTACATGAAAGTCGCTCAGAACGATGAGACGAATCGGAATACACGGTCCCTTTTTCAGCCACATGTCCCTAGCATATCGAACCTGCAACAATCCACCTCCTGTTCATCTGTCTGAAAACGCGAAACACTGGGAATACTTCCTCGGATGTTTCCCCCTCGCCGGTATCACCTACTACCGCATTAGGGCACACCTAACACCGCTCATTGTCATGTCATGCATCGTCATGCTTAGGTTTGCATTATATTTATTGTTTCTTTTCCCTCTTCCGGTAGACTATGAGAGTGACGCCGCTACTGCCCCGGTCAACTACGGTGTCGATGACCCCTCCTTCTTGCCAGAGCAACCAGGCAAGCCCCCCCCCCTGTTCACCCGATATCGCCTATTCCTTCGCTCTACTGCTTGCATTAGAGTAGTGTAGCATGTTACTACTTTCGCTTAATCCTATTCTGGTGCATAGCCTATCATTGTTGCTACAACTGTTGATACCTTACCTGCAATCCTTAATGCTTAGTATAGGTTGCTAGTTTACCACCAGTGGCCCTACATTCTTGTCCGTCTGCCATGATATACTATCGGGCCCTGATCACTCGGGAGGTGATCACGGGTATATACATACATACATACATACTATATGGGTGGTGACTAAAGTCGGGTCGGCTCGTAGAGTACCCGCAAGTGATTAGGATATGGGGGCTGAAAGGATAGGTGGTTCCATCCAGGTAGTGGTGGACCTGGGTTCCCGGCGGCTCTCGAGTGCTACTTTGAGGCGGGGCGACAGGGCAGCTTGTGACCACCTAGGAGACAGGTGGGCCTGGTCCTAGTCGGCGTCCGTGGTTACTTCAAAATAACATGCTTAACAAGATCTTGGTATTTGATCTCAGTTGGGTCATTGACCTTATACACACTAACCGCCATGTGGGACAAGATATGGGCAACCGGCGTCGTGGTATCAGCCGCAACCTCATAGACGTCAGCGACTAAGCGTCGCGCGTTGGGTTGGACCGCGTAACGCAACTTCCTTTGTAATGGAGGTTGTAGGTCTACTCACCGGCCGCGTTTGCAGCGTGCAGGTGTGCAATGGGCGATGGGCCCAGACCCCTGTGCGCATAGGATTTAGACCAGCGTGCTGACCTCTTTGTTAGGCCTAAGTAGGGCTGCGACGTGTTGATCTCCCGAGGCCGGACATGACGCGGGAAAGTATGCCTGACCAGAGGGGTCATGCATGTCGGGTAATGTGGTGCACCCCCTGCAAGGAAGTTGATCTATTCGAATAGCCGTGTCCATGGTAACAGGACGACCAGGAGTTGTACTTCGACCTCATGACAACTAGAACCAGATACTTAATAAAACACACCCTTTCAAGTGCCAGATACAACCCGGTGATCGCTTTCCCACAGGACGACGAGGGGGGGGGGATCGCCGGGTAGGATTATGCTATGCGATGATACTTGGTGAACTTATTATCTACTCTCTTCTACATGCTGCAAGATGGAGGCTGCCGGAAATGTAGTCTTCGATAGGATTAGCTATCCCCCTCTTATTCTGGCATTCTATAGTTCAGTCCACCAATATTGCCCCTTTACACAGATACACATGCATATGTAGTGTAGATCCTTGCTTTCGAGTACTTTGGATGAGTACTCATGGTTGCTTTGCTCCTTCCTTTCCCCCTTTCCATTCTTCTCGGACGTCGCAACCAGATGTTGGAGCCCAGTAGCCAGACGCCACCGTCGACGACGACCCCTACTACCCCGAGGGTGCCTACTACTACGTTCAAGCCGCCGACGACCGGGAGTAGTTTATGAGGATCCCACACAGGAGGCACGCGCCTCTTTTGATCTGGATCCCAGTTTGTGCTAGCCATATTGTGGCAACTTGTTTAACTTATGTATGTACTCAGATATTGTTGCTTCCGCTGACTCGTTTATGTTCGATCCCTTGTATTCGAGCCCTTGAGGCCCCTGGCTTGTAATATGATGCTTGTATGACTTATTTTACTTTTAGAGTTGTGTTGTGATATCTTCCAGTGAGTCCCTGATCTTGATCGTACACATTTGCGTGCATGATTAGTGTACGATTGAATCGGGGGCGTCACATTGAAAATCTGTTGGAACGAATATATTCTAGCCTGATATGTATCTATCAAAGTTTGTTTGTTTCAATTAGATGTATGCCATGCCATCATCTAGGAAAGAAATAAAGAAACTTGAGCAAGTACTGTTATCATCTATCCATCAGGTTTATCTTATCCAGAATGGATGCAAATGAAACCTGGTACAGTAGAATGAAACATATTCGTCTATCCATCAGGTTTAACTTCTCCAGAACAAGCACAAGCAAGTAAAACCTGGTACAGTACAATGAAGCATTAGTACAGTGCAAGCATGGGTCAAGTCCATGCATCCATCATATGTACGAATGAGCTTTTATAACTAATCAGGTTTCAACACGGAGGAGGATAGAACTGAAGGCACAACCACCCCCATACTCATGGTCAATCTTCCTCCAAGTTTTCTTTATTTTGGAGAAAAAACATTCCTCCAAGTTGGACGGACGTTCGGCCTGCCTCTCCAAATCTCTAACCAACCGATTGTACCTTAAACTCTCACCTTCCTCCTTGAAAATAGGCACTCCCAAAACAAACGCATCACCTCCTTTAATTGCCCCATCTCATTTATTAGTACAGGCAATCCATCCGGCTTGGATCCATTGCTTGTCGCCTCCTCTCGCGTGCCTCATGCGGATCCCTCTACCATCCACCGCCTCCCCGCAATCCCCTGTTGTTCACTGCTGGCTCTCTCTCTCTCTCTCTCTCTCTCTCTATATATATATATATATATATATATATATTGTCCCCCTTTCCTCTCAAGCCGTCAACATCTCGCATCATCCATAGCAACAAGTACACCGAGCGGCCAGCAACCAAAAAGGTAGCTCCGGTGATGTAGTGCACGGTAGTGATAGGACGGCACCGGGAGATGGTCCTCCCTCCGTTGGATCGGTCGGCTGGATGTGCAGCAATAGATCGATCGGCCATGTCATGTTCATGCACACCCTTAGCATGAGCATGTTATAGTCTTGTGGCCACACCCCTTTCTTTGTAAGAGCTCATCCTTTCTCGATCTAACCATCTCTTAATAAAATCTTGGCATGGCACCACTAAGACCGATGAGTTTTTCTTTTCTTTTGTGAACCTTTGACGCATGATGTGGATGTATGTTTCTACTCGGCATGAAAGCAGAGATGTGGGTGATGTCTACTACACAACCTTCTTCTTGTAGGAGGCGTAGGATGAAGATGGTCTCTCTCAAACAACCGTTCAACCAAATAACAAAGAGTCTCTTGTGTCCCCAACACACCCAATACAATGGTAAATTGTATAGGTGCACTAGTTCGGCGAAGAGATGGTGATACAAGTGCAATATGGATAGTAGATAAAGGTATTTGTAATCTGAAATAATAAAAACAGCAAGGTAACGAGCGATAAAAGTGAGCGTAAACGGTATTGCAATGATAGGAAACAAGGCCTAGGGTTCATACTTTCACTAGTGCAAGTTCTCTCAACAATAATAACATAGATAGATCATATAACAAGCCCTCAACATGCAACGAAGAGTCACTCCAAAGACACTAATAGCAGAGAACGAACGAAGAGATTATGGTAGGGTATGAAACCACCTCAAAGTTATTCTTTCGGATCAATCTATTCAAGAGTTCGTACTAGAATAACACCTTAAGACACAAATCAACCAAAACCCTAATGTCACCTAGATACTCCATTGTCACCTCAAGTATCCGTGGGCAAGATTATACGATATGCATCACACAATCTCAAATTCATCTATTCAACCAACACAAAGTACTTCAAAGAGTGCCCCAAAGTTTCTACCGGAGAGTCAAGAACGTGTGCCAACCCCTATGCATAGGTTCATGGGCGGAACCCGCAAGTTGGTCACCAAAACATACATCAAGAGGCACATGATATCCCATTGTCACCACAGATAAGCACGACAAGACATACATCAAGTGTTCTCATAAAAGACTCAATCCGGTAAGATAACTTCAAAGGGGAAAACTCAATTCATCACAAGAGAGTAGAGGGGGAGAAACATCATAAGATCCAACTACAATAGCAAAGCTCGGGATACATCAAGATCGTGCCATCGAGGGAACACGAGAGAGAACACGAGAGAGAGAGAGATCAAACACATAGCTACTGGTACATACCCTCAGCCTCGAGGGTAAACTACTCCCTCCTCGTCATGGAGAGCACCGGGATGATGAAGATGGCCACCGGTGAAGGATCCCCCCTCCGGCAGGGTGCCGGGAAGGGCTCCCGAGAGGTTTTTGGTGGCTATAGAGGCTTGCGGCGGCGGAACTCCCGATCTATCTTGATATTCGATGGTTTTAGGGTACGTAGGCTTATATAGGCGAAAGAAGTCGGTCGGGTGGTACTCGAGGGGTTCACAAGACAGGGGGTGCGCCCCTATCTCCTGGGCTCCTTGAGTATCTTCTGACGTGAACTCCAAGTCTCCAAGATGATAATCTTCCAAAAAATCACATTGCCGAAGGTTTCATTCCGTTTGGACTCCGTTTGATATTCCTTTTCTTCGAAATACTGAAACAGGCAAAAAAATAGCAATATGGGCTGGGCCTCCGATAATAGGTTAGTCCCAAAAGTAATATAGAAGTGTATAATAAATCCCATAATCATTCAAAACAAGTAATATAATAGCATGAAACAATCAAGATTTATAGATACGTTGGAGACGTATCAAGCATCCCCAAGCTTAATTCCTGCTCGTCCTCGAGTAGGTGAATGATAAAAACAGAATTTTTGATATGGAATGCTACCTAGCATGATTCTCAATATAATTTCTCTTTATTGTGGCATGAATATTCAGATCCAAATGATTGAAAATAAAAGTTCATATTGACAAAATAAATAGTATTACTTCAAGCATACTAATAAAAGTAATCATGTCTTCTCAAAATAACATGGCTAAAGAAAGTTCATCCCTACAAAATCATATAGTTAGGCTATGCTTCATTTTTTTCACACAAAGATGTTCCCAACTTCTATACCCCCGATGACAAGCCAAGCAATTGTTTCATACTTAAATAATCTCAAACGTTTTCAACCTTCACGCAATACATGAGCGTGAGCCATGGATATAGCACTATGGGTGGAATAGAATAATGATTGGGGATTGTGTGGAGAAGACAAAAAAAGGAGAAAGTCTCACATTGACGAGGATAATCAACGGGCTATGGAGATGCCCATCAATTGATGTCCACATGAGGAGTAGGGATTGCCATGCAACGGATGCACTAGAGCTATAAATAAATGCTCAACAAAAGAAAACTAGTGGGTGTGCATCCAACTTGCTTACTCACGAAGACCTAGGGCATTTGAGGAAGCCCATCATAGGAATATACAAGCCAAGTTCTATAATGAAAAATTCCCACTAGTATGAAAAAGACAACTTATGAGACTCACTATATGAAAAACATGGTGCTACTTTGAAGAACAATATATGAGACTCACTACATGAAGAACAAGGTGCTACTTTGAAGCACAAGTGTGGAAAAGAGATAGTAGCATCTCCCTTTTTATTTATTTATTCTTTTTTTTCTTTTTCTTTTTCTTTTTTTTCTTTTTTTTCTTTTTTTTCTTGGGCCTTTCTTTTTTTTTCTTTTGGCCTTTCTTCTTTTTTTTCTTTGGGCAATGCTCTAAAAATGATGATCATCACACTTCTATTGATTACAACTTATGAATTACAACTCGAAACTAGAACAAGATATGACTCTATATGAATGCCTCCGGCGGTGTACCGGGATGGTGCAATGAATCAAGAGTGACATGTATGAAAAATAATGCATGGTGGCTTTGCCACAAATACGATGTCAACTACATGATCATGCAATGGCAATATGACAAAAGTAATGTATGTCATGATGATGATAAACGGAATGGTGGAAAGTTGCATGGAATATATCTCGGAATGGCTATGAAAATGCCATGATAGGTAGGTATGGTGGCTGTTTTGAGGAAGATATAAGGAGGTTTATGTGTGATAGAGCGTATCGTATCACGGGGTTTGGATGCACCGGCGAAGTTTGCACCAACTCTCAAGGTGAGAAAGGGCAATGCACGGTACCGAAGAGGCTAGCAACGGTGGAAAGGTAAAAGTGTGTATAATACATGGACTCAACATTAGTCAAAAGAACTCATGTACTTATTGCAAAAATTTAGAGGTCATCAAAAATCAAGCACTACGCGCATGCTCCTAGGGGGATAGATTGGTAGGAAAAGACCATCGCTCGTCCCTAACCGCCACTCATAAGGATGCACAAGCCAAGTACACTTCATGTTTCAAATTTGTTACACAACTTTAACCATATGTGCATGCTACGGGACTTGCTAATTTCAACACAAGCATTCTTTAAATTCATAATCACCCCACTAGCATGACTTTAATATCACTACCTCAATATCTCAAAACAATTATCAAGTACCAAATTGATCATAGCATCCAGTTCACTTCCTATGATAGTTTTCATTCAAATAACCATGTTGTTTAAGACTCTCAAAATAATATAAGTGAAGCACTAGAGCAAATGACAAACTACTTCGAAAGATATATGAATATCAATGAGTAGCTAAATAATTATGCAACTATGCGAAGACTCTCTCTCAATAAAGAATTTCAGATCTTGGTATCTTATTCAAACAGCAAGCAAACAAAATAAAATAGCATTGCAAGGATAGCACGATTCATGTGAAGAGGCAAAAACTTAGGCTCAACCGATACTAACCGATAGTTGTTGAAGAAGAAAGGTGGGATGCCTAACGGGGCATCCCCAAACTTAGATGCTTGATACTTCTTGAAATATTATCTTGGGGTGCCTTGGGCATCCCCAAGCTTGAACTTTTTTGTTTCCTTAATTCCTCTCATATCATGGTTTCTTTTTTTATCAAAAGCTTCATTCACAACAAACTCAACAAGAACTCGTGAGATAGGTTAGTATAAACCAATGCAAAACCTTATCATTTTCTACTGTAACAAATCACTAAAATCATTATTCAACATTTCATACTAAATGCCTCTGCATATTTAATACTCATATCCTCAAATAGAATCATTAAACAAGCAAACATATGCAAACAATGCAACCATAACAGCAATCTGCCAAAACAGTACAGCCTGTAAAGAATGCAATATTCATCATACTTACCTAACTCCAAAAATTATGAACTAAAATTCCCACTGTAATAAATTTATAATAGCTTAATATGCAAAAAGATTCAACATTATACCGTTCTCTGACTTTTCTAGGGAATTTTTGCAACAGCGGTAAACTTTCTGTTTTCAAACAGCAACATGTATACTAGCAAAACAAGCATGGTAAAGGCTATCCTTGACATTTTTATTGAAAATAAAGATGCAAAACATTATTATAAATAACATAAAGCAAAAACTAACAAAAGAAAATGACGCTCCAAGCAAAACACATATCATGTGGCGAATAAAAATATAGCTCCAAGTAAAGTTACTCATGAACGAAGACGAAAGAGGGGATGCCTTCCGGGGCATCCCCAAGCTTAGTTGCTTGGTTGTCCTTGGATATTACCTTGGGGTGCCTTGGGAGTCCCCAAGCTTAGGCTCTTGCCACTCCTTATTCCATATTCCATCGAATCTTTACCCAAAACTTGAAAACTTCAACCACACAAAACTCAACACAAAACTCGTAAGCTCTGTTAGTATAAGAAAATAAATCACCACTTAGTTACCGTAATGAACTCATTTTAAATTCATATTGGTGTTAAACCTACTTTATTCCAACTTATCTATGGTTCATACCTTCCGATACTACTCATAGATTCATCAAAATAAGCAAACAACACATAGAAAACAGAATCTGTCAAGAACAGAACAGTCTGTAGTAATATGTATCAAACGTATACTTCTTGAACCCCAAAAATTATAAAATAAACTGATTGACCTGAGGATTTTGTCTATTAATCATCTGCAAAAAGAATCAACCTAAAATCACTCTCCAGTAAGAAATGGCAGCCATTCTCGTGGGCGCTAAAGTTTCTGTTTTCTGCAGCAAGATCATATAGATTTCACCCAAGTCTTCCCAAAGGTTCTGCTTGGCACTTTATTGAAAAAAAAACTATAAAACATGATTATTACAGTAGCATAATCATGTGGACACACAAAAACAGTAAGGGTAAATTTTGGGTTGTCTCCCAACAAGTGCTTTTCTTTAATGCATTTTTAGCTAGGCATGATGATGGCAATGATGCTCACATAAAAGATAAGAATTGAAACATAACAGGAGCATCATGAAGCATATGACTAGCACATTTAAGCATAACCCACTTCCTATGCATAGGTATTTTGTGAGAAAACAACTTATGTGAACAATAATCAACTAGCATAGGAAGGCAAAACAAGCATAGCTTCAAGATTTTCAACACATAGAGAGGAAACTTGATATTATTGCAATTCCTACAAGCATATGTTCCTCCCTCATAATAATTTTGCATCATGAATTAATTCAACAATATAACCAGCACCTAAAGCATTATTTTCATGATCTATAAGCATAGAATTTTTATTACTATCCACATAAGCAAATTTCTTCTCATGAATAATAGTGGGAGCAAACTCAACAAAATAACTATCATGTGAGGCATAATCCAATTGAAAACTAAAATCATGATGACAAGTTTCTTGGTTATCATTATTCTTAATAGCATACAAGTCATCACAATAATCATCATAGATAACAACTTTTTCTCATAATCAATTGGAACCTCTTCCAAAATAGTGGAATCATCACTAAATAAAGTTGACACTCTTCAAAATCCATTTTCATCAATATAATCATCATAAATAGGAGGCATGCTATCATCATAGTAAATATTCTCATCAAAATTTGGGGGACAAAAAATATTGTATTCATCAAACATAGCTTCCCCAAGCTTGTGTCTTTGCATAACATTAGCATCATGGATATTCAAGGAATTCATACTAACAACATTGCAATCATGCTCATCACACAAAGATCTAGTACCAAAGATTTTAATGCATTCTTCTTCTAGCACTTGAGCACAATTTTCCTTTCCATCAAACTCGCGAAAGATATTAAAAAGACGAAGCATATGAGACAAACTTAACTCCATTTTTTTGTAGTTTTCTTTTATAAACTAAACTAGTGATAAAACAAGAAACAAAAAGATTCGATTGCAAGATCTAAAGATATAGCTTCAAGCACTCACCTCCCCGGCAACAGCGCCCGAAAAGAGCTTGATGTCTACTACACAACCTTCTTCTTGTAGACGTTGTTGGGCCTGCAAGTGCACAGGTTTGTAGGACAGTAGCAAATTTCCCTCAAGTGGATGACCTAAGGTTTATCAATCCGTAGGAGGCGTAGGATGAAGATGGTCTCTCTCAAACAACCCTGCAACCAAATAAGAAAGAGTCTCTTATGTCCCCAACACACCCAATACAATGGTAAATTGTATAGGTGCACTAGTTCGGCGAAGAGATGGTGATACAAGTGCAATATGGATAGTAGATAAAGGTATTTCTAATCTGAAATAATAAAAACAGCAAGGTAACAAGCGATAAAAGTGAGCGTAAACGGTATTGCAATGATAGGAAACAAGGCCTATGGTTCATACTTTCACTAGTGCAAGTTCTCTCAATAATAATAACATAGATAGATCATATAACAAGCCCTCAACATGCAACAAAGAGTCACTCCAAAGACACTAATAGCGGAGAACGAACAAAGAGATTATGGTAGGGTACGAAACCACCTCAAAGTTATTCTTTCGGATCAATCTATTCAAGAGTTCGTACTAGAATAACACCTTAAGACACAAATCAACCAAAACCCTAATGTCACCTAGATACTCCATTGTCACCTCAAGTATCGTGGGCATGATTATACGATATGCATCACACAATCTCAGATTCATCTATTCAACCAACACAAAGTACTTCAAAGAGTGCCCCAAAGTTTCTACCGGAGAGTCAAGAACGTGTGCCAACCCCTATGCATAGGTTCATGGGCGGAACCTGCAAGTTGGTCACTGTCGGTGTCAAAACCGGTGGATCTCGGGTAGGGGCTCCCGAACTGTGTGTTTAGGCGAATGGTAACAGGAGACAAGGGACACGATGTTTTTACCCAGGTTCGGGCCCTCTCGATGGAGGTAAAACCCTACTCCTGCTTGATTAATATTGATGATATGGGTAGTACAAGAGTGGATCTACCACGAGATCAGAGAGGCTAAACCCTAGAATCTAGCCTATGGTATGATTGTTGTTCGTCCTACGGACTAAAACTCTCCGGTTTATATAGACACCAGAGAGGGCTAGGGTTACACCGAGTCGGTTACAATGGGAGGAGATCTTCATATCGTATCGCCAAGCTTGCCTTCCACGCCAAGGAAAGTCCCATCTGGACACGGGACGGAGTCTTCAATCTTGTGTCTTCATAGTACGGTAGTCCGGCCAAAGGTCATAATCCGGCCATCCGGACACCCCCTAATCCAGGACTCCCTCAGTAGCCCCTGAACCAGGCTTTAATGACGATGAGTCCGGCGCGCAAATTGTGTTCGACATTGCAAGGCGGGTTCCTCCTCCAAATACTTCATAGAAGATGTTGAACACAAGGATAGTGTCCGGCTCTGCAAAAATAACTTCCACATGCCACCGTAGAGAGAATAATATTTGCACAAATCTAATTTGCTGACGTATTCCGCAGCGTGATGTCACGTCACAGCCAGGCCTTTATTCGAATTGTTTTACTGTTCCACCTCAGCGCGTTTAGCGAGGTGGTTTCCTTGGCACGTCTTGTCAAAGCAGAGATCGTGTCCCCTTATTCCGGGATTCTCATCAATACGGGCGTGGGTAACCCAACCGTGCCTTTGGTATGACTCCCTAATTGAAAGCGAGTCCCAAACGGTTACGGGGAGGGCTCTTGGTATTCAACTCCTTTATAAAGAGACCAAGGCTTGACTCATTTCTTCTCAATCCAATCGAATCCGCCCCTCGCTTCGAGTTCCAACACCCAAAGCTCTAGTTTTAGGCGCTTCGGACCTTCGACGATGTCCGGCTCCGACCTTCAAGGCCGGTGGATGCCTTCCTACGTTACGGAAGAAGATGTGCGAAAGCTGAGAGATGCCAGGTATCTAACCGGCGAAATCTCGCATAGGCTGCCTGCTCAAGGGCAGGCCATTCCCACTCCCCAGCCCGGTGAGAGCATGGTGTTCGCATCTCACTTCCTTCGGGGGCTAGGCTTCCCGATTGATCCCTTCGTGAGGGGGCTTATGTTTTATTATGGGCTGGAGTTCCACGACTTAGCTCCGGAGTCCATCCTCCAAATCTCATCATTCATTGTCGTGTGTGAGGCCTTCCTCCATATTACTCCTCACTTCGGATTGTGGCTAAGAACCTTCAAGGTGGAACCGAAGATGATCGAGGGGCAGCACGCTGAGTGCGGAGGAGCTATAATAAGCAAGATGGCCGATGCTCCATGGCCCGAGGGCTCTTTTCAAGAGGAGTTCGGCTTATGGCAACGGGACTGGTTTTACATCACAGCCCCCAGGGGCACCACATGGGTGGCGCCACCTACTTTTAGCTCGGGTCCCCCACCACGGCTAGCGTCATGGGTTAATGAAGGACTTATCTGGGGGCCGCCCAAAGACGTGCCCTTGCTGCAGGACCGCATTTGAGATCTTCTAGAAAGAGATATCAATTTGACCGTAGTGGCGCAAGTTATGCTGATTCGCCGCACACTGCCCTGCAAACGTCGCCCTCTCCGCCTGTGGGAATTTAATCCGGAGGGACCGCGAGTCCTCCAACATTTTATGGGTGCGACACCCGTGGAGATGCACAAATTGTTCTTCGGATCACAAGCAAGGTGTCCAGATTTGTCCGAGGATGCAGGTCTGAGCTGTAATCGTCCGGATGCTAAGGTAAGTAGCCCCGTATTTGGACATACCATCCGTATTTTCATCATAAGGTTGCCCTTTAACAGAGCTATCCTTTGAACAGGAGTGGATAGCGAAGGCAAAGCTTATCAGGTATCTAGCCCCCCTGCCCGAGACCGCGCCGAATCCCATGCTAACCAGGATGCTGGAGGTCGTGCTTTTGGCAGAAGGCGAAGTGGGGAACCAAGGAGCTACCGCCTCCGCGAAGGAGGCTGTTGGGAAGGGAAGAATCGAAAATTCCCCCGACCAGGGAAAGAAAGGGACTGCCTCTGAATACCCGGAGGTGATGGCCTCAAAACGGGGGAAGAAATCTTCGCCAGAGGGTTCGGCACCGGAGAACGCCCCGGCTGAATTCGCCCCTAAAGGGGACCCGCTCTCCCCCGAGCCGTAAGTGAAGGGAGGGGTTCCATAATGAATGACATTCCTATTTTATTTCTGAGGAAGATAACCAAAATATTACCTTGCAGTTTGGATCTCAACCCTTCTCAGCAGAGCTCATCTTCAGGGGATCTTCGTTCGGAGATGATAGAGAGCGAAACACCTCCCCTTGTTGCACCATCTCACGAGGCAGGCGACCCCGAGGTGTCGTCTCGGAGGGTTTTTCCAAGTCCGGATCCTGGAAAAGGTCGTCAGGCTAGTCCGGCACCCTCTGGTGCGCGGTCGGAGGGGCTGAAGGATCTGCTTGGGAGGGCGTCCATCTCAGAAGAACACCGTATGTTGATGAATATGGTGATTGGAAGGATTTCATCCACGGAAAGCGGATTGTACGAGGCTGCCAGGAGTTTACTAACAGGCTTTGAGGTACGTAAACAGGTGTACCTTTTGGTAGAGCCGCACATTAAATGTGCCCTGTATAAATAGTAGCCCCTGAGACTCTGTGTGTTGTCAAGAGTGACGGCGCACAGAGGATCATAACCCCAGGTATAATATGTCGCCTTTTCTATGAAGGTGGCGAGGCGTTCGGTGGCTAGCCGGACTGATGAATCTGCCGAGCTAAAGCGGCAACTTGACGTAGCAGATGCCGACATCGCGCTTGTAAATAAGCGGCTAGACGAGGCACAAGGTATGTTCCAAAGACACCTGATAAGAGGAGCTCGATGCTCGTGCCTTATAAGATATGTGCTTAATGTAGATGGTGCTGCTGTCGTGGAGAACCTTCGGGCGGAACTTGCCCGAGCCAAGGAGCAAGCAAGGAGAAGTGATGCGGCTGCCGTTAAAGCGGCTGAAGAGCTAAAAGCCGAACAGGCTGCTCACTGCCAGAGCAAGAAAGTAATAGCCGAGATGGCCATAAAATTGAAGGATGCTACCGACCGCTGTAAATTTCTTGAACAAGAAGATAGGGCGGCTCAAAAGGACCTTGAAAAGATCACTGCCGAGGCCAAGGATACTCGCTCTGCAATGAGAGCTATGAAGGAGGAGCTGCGTCAGGCCGGAGATATCACGGCTGGAAAGCCCTATATGCTGCGGATGAAGTTCGGAGACCCCAAGTATGCTCCGTTAGACCGGCAGTGGAGTGCGGAAAACACTTATCTGGATTTGGCAGCTAGTGCGGCGGACGCGACCGAACACTTCCGCGGCCGAGGTGACCATGGATTGGAAGAGCTTTTTTGGTCGCAGTTCCACAATCCAGAACGCCCACTTTCGGTATCCGACCGTTTGGCCGCCTGGACGGAGCTGAACAGGTTATCCGGACTCTCCATGAGGTATGTTGCGAGTCGTCTGTGGCCGGAGAAGCCGGAGCCGAAGAGTTATTTTGGCTTGGTGCAGCAGTTCCTTGGTTCGGTGCCGCATGCTGATGCAATGAAGAGGTCGGCGTGCATAGAGGGCGCACAGATGGCTCTTGCCCGTGTCAAAACATACTGGGCGGATATGAAGGCCAGTGTTGTTGCATCCCGGGATTCGGACGAAAGCCGAGTACCTGCCAAGCACTACTTTGAGGAAGTTCTTCATGGCGCTCGTTTAATAGAGTCGCAGTGCTCGAAGGATGTTGTGTTCGAATAGCGTGTACTATTGTAAAACGAATATTTTGATGGAATATAAAGGCTTTTTATACTTGTGCTTGCAAGAATTATGATGCCTCCTGTGCGGCCGTTTAATGTATATATGTGTATATAACCTGAAAGATGGCAGTCGTTGGCTTCAGCCCCCACGCATAGAATGCGGGGGTGTTCGCAAAAAGGCGCCTTTTCACACTTAATCCAACGTCTTGGTCCTATAAAGGAGGTGGTGGCGCGGCGAACTAGGCAACCGGACTATAATGCTTTATCACTTTCACTTAGCCATAGGAGTTTGACAGTGGGGCTACTGAATAGCCCCTAGGGGCACCGCGCTCACCCGAATTCGGGGCGCGAGTGTGCCTGACCGGGAAGCGGCCCTTCGTTAATGCGGAGGAATCCTAAAGATTCCGAAAGTCATCGAGTGGTTGACCAGTCTCTCGCTATATCATGACAGTCAGTTTTCGGCTTTCTCTACTGAGGTGCTCGCCTGGCCGAACCGGGGCACAATCGCAGTAGTTCTCCTGGTGCCGCGTTAGCCGATATAACGGAACGTAAGGCAGCAAAACACAGGAGCCGGGCAAACCCAACATTTGACCAAAGACATGATTCGGAGCTGATGCATATAAGGCCAAACTCGCGACGCCGAACACTCCCTAAGGTATTCGGTCTTTATGAAGACGGGCCGAAATAGAGCCCTTGGTAAAAAAGCCCCTGGTGTCCAGGTACGCGCAAAAATTCTGGCGTGGCCACATGCCAAGACGCCAGCCTCCTCCTCGGTTATAGCGAAAACCGGGGGATGTTGTCAACAAGAGACAGTAAAAAAGGTTTACGCAGGGTCTTAATCTGAAAAGAATCCTTGAAACGGGTCCCTGCTGCACGTCTGCGCCTGTGTCTCCGTTGTGCCGTATCCTGGACGGGCGTAGCACGATGTTCGTCTGCGAAAGAGAGGAACTTAGTAAAAAATAAGCATGCGAGAAATCTATATTAAAATAAACAAAATATAGTTGGAGCAAGAATTGAGCCGTATTGTCTCCTGGCGTGAACACGCGGAGCCCCTTGTACAGGGTTATGCGGCTATTAAGCATATGTACGTTTACGCCGGACTCGTCGAGCCGTGTCCGGGATAGTAGGGCTGGATTAGTGGGCGGCTGTCTAGGCGGCCGCACCTTTGCCCGTACTTTGGGGGTCAATTTATATTCCCCTGTAATGAAATGATGCCTCGTGGGCCGGGCATTTTAAGTGTAAGGGATGCATAATGCGGTATTGCGTTAAAGCGGGCGAAAGCTTCACGTCCCAGTAGCGCTTGATAGCGACTTACGAATGGGGCGATGTGGAATGTTAGCTTTTCGCTTCGGAAGTTGTCGGGTGAGCCGAACGTGACTTCTAACGAAAGGGAACCCATACTCTGGGTATCTGGACCCGGCGTGACTCCTTGAAAGGAAGTGTTGCCATGGCGGATTATAGCTGGGTTTACCCCTAGTTTGCGGATTGTGTCCTGATATAACAGGTTCAAGTCACTGCCGCCGTCCATAAGGACTTTTGTAAATTGTAGTCTGTTAATAATCGGATTCAAGACCAAGGCAGTCCAGCCTGCGTTCCGGGCTCCTCTGGAGTAATCCTGATGATCAAAGGTGATTGGTTGTAACAACCAGTGGCGGTGCTCCTCTGGGGCTGGCCGTACAGCGCATGTCTTCGTAAGCGCCGTTCTATTTTTCCCTTTTGTCATCTGAAGTGAATTTACTGTCTTGACTTCTTGTGGGAACTTCTTTTGTTCTCCGGTGTTCTGCTTGTGGGGTGCGTCGTCATCCTCGCTTGGTGTGTCGAGCCCCTTGTGTTCGGCGTTGAGTTTGCCGGACTGCTAGAAGACCCAACAATCTCTGTGGGTATGGTTTGCAGGTCTCCCGGGAGTACTGTGGATTTGACATATTTTGTCCAAGATTTTGTTGAGGTTGGATAGCTTGTCCCTGTCATCTTTGGGGGGTGGCTTTTTCTGATTATGCCGAGAGCTTTTGAATCCGGTGTTTACTGCCGTGCTCATCGGGCTGTTGTCCTTGATCCGGCGCGGTTCTTTGTTACGGCGCGGTTTCCCGTTCCCATCTCTGGGTTCGGACGTATTCGGGTCGCTGGTGCTGCTTCTTGCCAACCAGCTATCCTCTCCTGCACAAAAGCGGGTCATGAGGCTTGTTAATGCGGCCATTGTTCTTGGCTTTTCTTGGCCGAGGTGTCTGGCGAGCCATTCGTCTCGGACGCTATGTTTGAAAGCTGCTAGGGCCTCGGCGTCCGGACAGTCGACTATCTGATTCTTTTTAGTAAGGAATCTGTTCCAGAGTTTCCGGGCTGACTCTCCGGGCTGCTGAGTTATATGACTCAGATCATCTGCATCCGGAGGTCGGACATAGGTCCCTTGAAAATTTGCCCGGAAAGCATCCTCGAGCGCTTCCCAACTTCCCATGGTGTTTTCGGGAAGGCTTTTAAGCCAATGCCGGGCTGGCCCTTTGAGCTTAAGGGGTAAGTATTTTATGGCGTGGAGGTCATCTCCTCTGGCCATGTGTATGTGGAGGATATAATCCTCGATCCAGACTCCAGGGTCTGTTGTTCCGTCGTATGCTTCTATGTTCACGGGCTTGAATCCCGCTGGAAATTCATGATCCAGCACCTCATCGGTAAAACATAGGGGATGTGCGGCGCCCCTGTATTTAGGTGTGCCGCGATGTTCGGATATTTTTTGCATTGCATTGCTCACTGGAGCTTGCTTTCTTGGCCCATAGATGGATCTGGTTGGGCCAGTTTTTTGATGCGAATTCTTGGACGGATCGCGCGCCATATTGAGTGCGGCGCCCTTTGTTGCTTGAGATCGATCGTGGGGTCGTCTATCCGACCTTGTGGCTTCCTTATTTTTTTACTATGGGGGCTTTATGGCCTCTTCATCAAATTCTGGTAGTACTTTCCGCTTCGGATAGCTCTTTGTGTGACGACTGTTGCCGTACTTGTGTGCGGTATTGAGTACTTTGCCCCATCTGATCCTGAGTGCATCTTCCGCTGTTTTGAGCCTCTGCTTCTGCTTTTTCAGGCTACGTGCAGTGGCAACGAGCCTTTGGTGGAGGTTCTGATGTTCCAGCAATTTGTCCGGCGTGAGGTCGTCCGGAGTATTATCTTTCCCGGGGATGGGTTGTTCACATTGTCTGCCCTATTTGGACGGTTGCTCGATGGCATGTTTGTCTTCCGTTGATTCGCCCTGCTCTATGGCTAGATCTTTTTCGAGGTGGGGATTGGCCTTTGCGCTTACGCCGCCGCTTTGATTGTTTTTCGAGGGAGCGATCCCTGGTTGCGCCCTTTTGATCCTCGTTGTCATTTCTGTTAGGTGTGTCCACCATGTATACATTATATGATGAGGTGGCTTTCCAGTGCCCTATAGGTGCTGGTTCTTGTTCGTCTCCTTCATCGGCGTCCATACCGTCGATGTCTTCGGAGTCGAAGTCGAGCATGTCGGTTAGATCGTCGACAGTGGCTATAAAGTGGGTGGTGGGTGGGTTTCGAATTTCTTTGCCATCCGCATCCCAACCCTGCTGACCATAGTCCGGCCAGGGCTCTCCTGACAAAGAGAGAGACTTTAGTAAATCCAGGATATCGCCAAAGGGCGAGTGCTGAAAGACGTCCGCGGCGGTGAACTCCATGATCGGAGCCCAATCGGGTTCGATCAGAAGGGGTGCGGGATATACGGAGTCCGGAGCGGAGTCCGGCACCTTGGAGTCACGGGCCTTGCGAAGGACTGGGCTGGTGTTCGGCTCTATCGCCATAGGGATTGCGGCACCTGGGGCGGCGTCCAACCGTCCGTCCCCAATTGGCGCGGTTGGCTCCGAGCTAATGGTCGGAGTGGGCACCTGAGCGACGCTCTGGGCGTTGTCCGGCGGCAGAGCTAAATCATGCCCATCGTGACAGTGCGGCGTGCTCGGCCGTGGCTCGAATCCGTCGAAGATCAAGTCCCTGCGGATGTCGGCCTTGTGGTTTAAACTTCCAAACCGACCTGATGGCCAGGGGCGTAGCTTTCGATCTGCTCCAGATGGCCAAGCGAGTTGGCCCGCAGTGCGAAGCCGCCAAATACGGAGATCTGCCCGGGGAGAAAGGTCTCACCCTGGACCGCGTCGTGGTTGATGATCGAAGAAGCCATCAGGCCTAAAGGTGACGACACAGAGGAACTCTCAATGAAAGCACCAATGTCGGTGTCGAAACCGGCGGATCTCGGGTAGGGGTCCCGAACTGTGTGTCTAGGCGGATGGTAACAAGAGACAAGGGACATGATGTTTTTACCCAGGTTCGGGCCCTCTCGATGGAGGTAAAACCCTACTCCTGCTTGATTAATATTGATGATATGGGTAGTACAAGAGTGGATCTACCACGAGATTAGAGAGGCTAAACCCTAGAAGCTAGCCTATGGTATGATTGTTGTTCGTCCTATGGACTAAAACTCTCTGGTTTATATAGACACCGGAGAGGGCTAGGGTTACACCGAGTCGATTACAATGGGAGGAGATCTTCATATCGTATCGCCAAGCTTGCCTTCCATGCCAAGGAAAGTCCCATCCGTACACGGGACGGAGTCTTCAATCTTGTATCTTCATAGTCTGATAGTCCGACCAAAGGTCATAATCCGGCCATCCGGACACCCCCTAATCCAGGACTCCCTCAGTCACCAAAACATACATCAAGAGGCTATTGATATCCCATTGTCACCAGAGATAAGCACGCCAGACATACATCAAGTGTTCTCATAAAAGACTCGATCCGATAAGATAACTTCAAAGGGGAAAACTCAATTCATCACAAGAGAGTAGAGGGGGAGAAACATCATAAGATCCAACTACAATAGCAAAGCTCGGGATACATCAAGATCGTGCCATAGAGGGAACACGAGAGAGAGAGATCAAACACATAGCTACTGGTACATACCCTCAGCCTCGAGGGTGAACTACTCTATCCTCGTCATGGAGAGCGCCGGGATGATGAAGATGGCCACCGGTGAAGGATCCCCCTCCGGTAGGGTGCCGGGAAGGGCTCCCGAGAGGTTTTTGGTGGCTACAGAGGCTTGCGGCGGCGGAACTCCCGATCTATCTTGATATTCGATGGTTTTAGGGTATGTAGGCTTATATAGGCGAAAGAAGTCGGTCGGGGGGTACTCGAGGGGTTCACGAGATAGGGGGCGTGCCCAATAGGGGGGGGCGCCCCCCTATCTCCCGGGCTCCTCGAGTATCTTCTGACATGAACTCCAAGTCTCTAGGATGATAATCTTCCAAAAAATCACGTTGCCGAAGGTTTCATTCCGTTTGGACTCCGTTTGATATTCCTTTTCTTCGAAATACTGAAACAGGCAATAAAACAGCAATATGGGCTGGGCCTCCGGTTAATAGGTTAGTCCCAAAAGTAATATAAAAGTGTATAATAAAGCCCATAATCATTCAAAACAAGTAATATAATAGCATGGAACAATCAAAAATTATAGATACATTGGAGACGTATCAGTGGGCAGCAAGTTGCTAGACAACAGCGGAAACCAGGACATTTTGGATCAGATATGGATGCAGGTATGTTCCTGTCGAGGATGATTGATGTGTTTGTATATAGAGATAATTAGATTTATGCCCCTAGTTGTGTCCCACTCGTCTGTTTTACCCCTAATTCCCAAAAGTCACCGGTTCTGTCCAAGTCACTTTGGTCCTCTTATGCTTTTGCCCTTTGACCGTTTGTCCGTCAGTTTGAAAACTTCATAACTAATTCATACTAAATCAGAAAAATGCAAAAAAGATACAAAAATATTCAGAAAACATCACCTATATGTCAGTGTCATTTGCATTCATGAAAAAAGTGTTGGAAAGTGCCCATCCGAGTTTTAGCTCTTATGCTACCCCCATGAATAGTTAAATCTAAAAAATTCAAAAAAAATTGGTGGCAAAGAATGACAAATGTTTTAAGTGCCTGCCAAGTTTCATCAGGGTATAACATTCATGGTGCCGCGGCAAAAAAACAATCAACACTCCAAAATAGATTATTTTTTTGCCACGACTTCCGCGAATGTCGTTCGCTAATGAAACTCGGCAAGCACTTAGAACATTTGTCGTTCTTTGCCACCATATTTTTTTGAATTTTTTTAGAGTTTACTATTCATGGTGGTATCAAAAGAGCTAGAACTCGGATGTGCACTTTCCAACACTTTTTTCATGAATGCAAATGACACTGACATATAGGTGATGTTTTTCTGAACATTTTGGTACCTTATTTGCATTTTTCTGATTTAGTATGAATTAGTTATGAAGTTTTCAAACTGACGGTCAAACGTCCAAAGGGCAAAAGCATAAGAGGAGCAAAGTGACTTGGACAGAACCGGTGACTTTTGGGAATTAGGGGTAAAACAGACGAGTAGGACACAACTAGGGGCATAAATCTAATTATCCCTTGTATATATGCATTAGCATGTGTTCAATGCTTCACTGCTTTCAATGGCGAAAGTCAGTGTTTTCCTATTGGCACATGCATGCCTTGATTTTATAAAGTTCAAATGCTTTGTTGAAATTTTCGGTAAAATGTATAACTCTTGTCTTATAAGTCTATATGTAATGGGAACCGAAGGTGAAAGCGAAGTACATTTTCATACAAAAAAGTTGCTTGGGTTCTAAAGCATTTGGGCATAAATTGAGTGGTCCGGTTTTGAACTAAGATATACTGGTCAACAACTTGTGCATCCGCACGAGCTAGTAATTTGATCTAATTTATGTTTGGATTTGAGTTGTATATATACAGATAACTACTCCCTCCGTCTAAAAAATCTTGTCCTTCAAATGGATGTATCTAGCACCAAATTAGTGCTAGATACATCCATTTGAGGGACAAGGTTTTTCGGACGAAGGGAGTATGTCATAGTTGGACTTGTATTGTAACTCCTGTCAGATTGTTTTTACATAATTCTGAATAAATGATCATTATGTTGTTATACCTAAAACACAATACTTCCCCCTATTCACGACATGTGTGTGTATACTAGGACATATATAGCTAGAGATTATTAGTTGCGTCCAATTATTATTGTGTAACACTCTATAAGAAGAGTATTCAAAATAATACTTCTCATACTTCCAATGTAATATTTGTATCCCTGACCCTTCCATTGCAAAAGAATTTAAGCGATGAAAGCAAAACCGTGAAGGTTTTTTACTTTTATGTTTTACTTGAGAACCCCATGAACGCCTTCTCGAAGGGTTCTCAAAATTCGAGATAGATCTAATTATCCTTTTTTACTTATTTCTGCATTAATAGAGCAGACGAGTAAAAAACCATATTTAGGATAATAATTGGATAAGAGAGCCTCTACCCTGTCAACGGATAGGGAGAGAACAAAATCCATTCCATATGGGTAAGGCGTGTTAATTAACATTTTTACATAAATACAAATTTAGCATGACCATAATTGTTATAGAATCTTATACTATTATAACTAAAGCGGACTTGGACCATAGGTCCTGTGAAAATTAAATATTGACAAAATAATCGTTTACATCAATCCATGTTAACTTGCTCTATATGGTTCATACATAGCAGCATGCATGTGAAACTAAAACCAAGGAATCAGACTAATGCAACTAGTAAAGTTAATATACATACGGTTGTTTTATCATAAACAGTACTAGTTCACATTGGAGAAAAGTAGCAATGTTATCCTAGGAGATGGGAGTTAATGAGCTTATAGATGTGATATCACTTGATGTTACCTGTAGGTAGGGCACACCTCTATATTTAGCCGAGCTTCTTTCTATATCCTATAACCATCACTTGTGCATGGTTTCAAAAGAATATCTCTCATTTGTCTTAACTATGGCCAAGAGACGGCACAAAAATACATTAAATTGGAAGAGTTAACAATCATGAGTTCAATTTTTAATTAAAGAGGTACTGATCCAGCAGAAGCAATGTTCGGCCTTCATTCACCATTAAAAGAAAGGCAGCTTCCTTGAATATGTCCTTCACTGTCATAAGTTCCATGTTCTAGAAAAAAGTACATTTTCCTTAACTAATTTCATTTCGAAATCAAAATCTATAGTAGAACAAAACTAATTTCATTTTGAAATCAAAATCTAGAGTAGCACGGACGAGAACCAGAGAGATATGTTGGATTCAAATATTTGCACGCCATTTTGTTTACTTCGTGCTACGTCTTGAGCTAGCGTTGGTTTTTCCCGAAGAGGAGAGGGTGATGCAGCAAGTGTAGCATAAGTATTTCCCTCAGTTTTGAGAACAAGGGTATCAATCCAGTGGGAGGCTCCTCAAAAGTCCCACGCACCTACACAAACAAACTGATAACTCGCAACCAACGCAATAAAGGGGTTGTCAATCCCTTCACTGCCACTTGCGAAAGTGAGATCTGATAGAGATAGTAAGATAAGATAAATATTTTTTTTGTATTTTATAATATAGATGCAAAAAGTAAAGAAGCAAATAAAAGTAGATTGAAAGCAAATATGATAAGAGATAGACCCGGGGGCCATAGGTTTCACTAGAGGCTTCTCTCAAGATAGCATAAGTATTACAGTGGGTGAACAAATTACTGTCGAGCAATTGATAAAAAAGCGCATAGTTATGAAATTATCTAGGCATGATCATGTATATAGGCATCAAGTCCATAACAAGTAGACCAACTCCTGCCTGCATCTACTACTATTACTCCATACATCGACCGACTCCTGCCTGCATCTAGAGTATTAAGTTCATAAGAACATAGTAACGCATTAAGCAAGATGACATGATGTAGAGGGATAAACTCATGCAATATGATATAAACCCCATCTTGTTATCCTCGATGGCAACAATACAATACGTGTCTTGCAACCCTTTCTGTCACTGGGTAAGAACATCGCAAGATTGAAACCAAAGCTAAGCACTTCTCCCATGGCAAGAAAGATCAATCTAGTAGGCCAAACCAAACTGATAATTCAAAGAGACTTGCAAAGATAACTCAATCATACATAAAAGAATTCAGAGAAGATTCAAATATTATTCATAGATAAACTTGATCATAAACCCACAATTCATCGGATCTCGACAAACACACCGCAAAAAGAGATTACATCGAATAGATCTCCACAAGAGAGGGGGGAACATTGTATTGAGATCCAAAAAGAGATAAGAAGCCATCTAGCTAATAACTATGGACCCGTAGGTCTGTGGTAAACTACTCACAACTCATCGGAGGGGCAAGGATGTTGATGTAGAAGCCCTCCATGGTCGATTCCTCCTCCGGCAGGGTGCCGACGAAGGCTCCAAGATGGGATCTCGCGGATACAGAAGGTTACGGCGGTGGAAATTGTGTTTCGTGGTGCTCCTGGATGTTTTCGGGGTACGTAAGTATATATAGGAGGAAGAAGTACGTCAGTGGCCGCCCGAGGGGCCCACGAGACAGGGGGCGCGCCCTTCAGGGGGCGCGGCCTCCTATCTCGTGGCTTCCTCGGCAGCTTCTTGACTTGCACTCCAAGCTCTTCGGATCACGTTCGTTCCAAAAATCACGCTCCCGAAGGTTTCATTCCGTTTGGACTCCGTTTGATATTCCTTTTCTTCGAAATACTGAAATAGGCAAAAAAAACAGCAATATGGGCTGGGCCTCCGGTTAGTAGGTTAGTCCCAAAAATGATATAAATGTGTAAAATAAAGCCCATAAACATCCAAAAGGGGTAATATAATAGCATGGAACAATCAAAAATTATAGATACGTTGGAGACGTATCAAGCATCCCCAAGCTTAATTCCTGCTCGTCCTTGAGTAGGTAAATTATAAAAAGAAAAAATTTGATGTGGAATGCTACCTAGCATAATTTCTCAATGTAATTTTCTTTAATGTGGCATGAATGTTGAGATCCAAATGAATACAAAATAAAAGTTCATATTGATAAAAGAAGTAGTAACACTTCAAGCATACTAATCAAAGTAATCATGTCTTCTCAAGATAACATGGCAAAAGAAAGTTCATCCCTACAAAATCATATAGTTAGGCTATGCTTCATTTTCGTCACACAAAGATGTTCCCAACTTTTATACCCCCAATGACAAGCCAAGCAATTGTTTCATACTTAAATAATCTCAAACTTTTTCAACCTTCACGCAATACATGAGCGTGAGCCATGGATATAGCACTATGGGTGGAATAGAATATGATGATGGGGATTGTGGGAGAAGACAAAAAAGGAGAAAGTCTCACATTGACGAGGATAATCAACGGGCTATGGAGATGCCCATCAATTGATGTCAACATGAGGAGTAGGGATTGCCATGCAACGGATGCACTAGAGCTATAAATAAATGCTCAACAAAAGAAAACTAGTGGGTGTGCATCCAACTTGCTTGCTCACGAAGACCTAGGGCATTTGAGGAAGCCCATCGTAGGAATATACAAGCCAAGTTCTATAATGAAAAATTCCCACTAGTATGAAAAAGATAACTTATGAGACTCACATATGAAAAACATGGTGCTACTTTGAAGCACAATATATGAGACTCATTAAATGAATAACAAGGTGCTACTTTGAAGCATAAGTGTGGAAAAAGAGATAGTAGCATTGCCCTTTTTATTTATTTATTTATTATTCTTTTTCTTTTTCTTTTTCTTTTTTTTATTTTTCCCTTTTTTTCTTGGGCCTTTTTTTGGCCTTTCTTTTTTTTCTTTGGGCAATGCTCTAAAAATGATGATCATCACACTTCTATTGATTACAACTTATGAATTACAACTCGAAACTAGAACAAGATATGACTCTATATGAATGCCTTCGGCGGTATACCGAGATGGTGCAATGAATCAAGAGTGACATGTATGAAAAATAATGCATGGTGGCTTTACCACAAATATGATGTCAACTACATGATCATGCAATGGCAATATGAAAAAATTAATGTATGTCATGATGATGATAAATGGAACGGTGGAAAGTTGCATGGCGATATATCTCGGAATGGCTATGAAAATGCCATAATAGGTAGGTATGGTGGCTGTTTTGAGGAAGATATAAGGAGGTTTATGTGTGATAGAGCGTATCGTATCACGGGGTTTGGCTGCACCGGCGAAGTTTGCACCAACTCTCAAGGTGAGAAAGGGCAATGCACGGTACCGAAGAGGCTAGCAAAGGCGGAAAGGTAAAAGTGCGTATAATCCATGGACTCAACATTAGTCAAAAGAACTCATATACTTATTGCAAAAATTTAGAAGTCATCAAAAACCAAGTACTACGTGCATGCTCCTAGGGGGATAGATTGGTAGGAAAAGACCATCGCTCGTCCCCGACCACCACTCATAAGGATGCACAAGCTAAGTACACTTCATGTTTCAAATTTGTTACATAACTTTTACCATACGTGCATGCTACGGGACTTGCTAACTTCAACACAAGCATTCTTTAAATTCATAATCACCCAACTAGCATGACTTTAATATCACTACCTCCATATCTCAAAACAATTATCAAGCACCAAATTGACCATAGCATCCAATTCACTTTCTATGATAGTTTTTATTATACCCAACTTGGATGCTCATCATTCTAGGACCAACTTTATGATCATAGCAAAAACCATGCTGTACTAAAATACTCTCAAAATAATATAAGTGAAGAATGAGAGACTAGAAATTCTTCAAAATTAAGATACCATCGTGCTCTAAAAGATATAAGTGAAGCACTAGAGCAAAAACTATCAAGCTCAAAAGATATAAGTGAAGCACATAGAGTATTCTAGAAAATTCTAATAAAATAGGCTTCTCCCAAAAGGTGTGTACAGCAAGTATGATTGTGGCAAACTAAAAAGCAAAGACTAATATAATACACGACACTCCAAGCAAAACACATATCATGTGGCGAATAAAAATATAGCTCCAAGTAAAGTTACCAATGAACGAAGACGAAAGAGGGGATACCTTCTCGGGGCATCCCCAAGCCTAGGCTTTTGGCTATTCTTGAATATCTTGGGGTGCCTTGGGCATCCCCAAGCTTAGGCTCTTGCCACCCTTTATTCCATAGTCCATAAAAGCTTTACCCAAAACTTGAAAACTTCACAACACAAAACTCAACAGGAAATCTAATAAGCTTCGTTAGTGAAAGAAAATAAAATCACCACATAAGGTACTGCAATGAACTAATTCTTTATTTATTTTGGTGTTAAACCTACTGTATTCCAACTTATCTATGGTTTATAAACTATTTTACTAGCCATAGATGCATCAAAATAAGCAAACAACACACGAAAAACAGAATCTGTCAAAAACAGAACAGTCTGTAGCAATCTGTAACTAACGCAAGCTTATGGAACTATAAAATTCCTACCAAAATAGGACGAACTGGAAAATTTGTTTATTTATCAGAATAAAAAAGAATCAATGCAAAAGCTCGTTTCTGTGATTTATTGATTTTTTTCTCGTGAGCGCAAAGTTTCTGTTTTTTCAGCAGAATCAAATCAACTATCATCATAGTTTATCCTATAGGTTCTACTTGGCACAAACACTAAATAAAACATGAAAACACATCTAAAAAGAAAGTAGAAACAAAATTTAACACTAAACAGCACAAAAACAAAGAAAATAAAGAAAATTGGGTTGCCTCCCAACTAGAGCTATCGTTTAACGCCCCTAGCTAGGCATAAAAGCGAAGATAGATCTAAGTAGTGCCATCTTTGGCACTAAATTCGTAAGTAGCACGCATGATAGATTCATAAGGTAATTTGACTTTCTTTCTTGGAAAGTGCTCCATGCCTTTCTTTAAGGGAAATTGAAATCTAATGTTCCCTTCCTTCATATCAGTAATCGCACCAATCGTTCTAAGGAAAGGTCTACCAAGAATAATAGGGAAAGAAAGATTGCAGTCTATATCAAGAACGATAAAATCTACGGGTACCAAATTTCTGTATGCAACAATAAGAACATCATTGATCCTCTCCATAGGCTTTTTAATGGTGGAATCCGCAAGGTGCAAATTTAAAGAGCAATCTTCAAGATCATGGAAACCTAGAATATCACATAAAGTTTTCGGAATCGTGGAAACACTAGCACCCAAATCACACAAAGCAAAACACTCATAATCTTTAATTCTAATTTTTATAGTAGTTTCCCACTCATCATTAAGTTTTCTAGGTATAGAAACTTCCAAATTAAGTTTTTCATCATAAGATTGCACCAAGGCATCAACAATATGTTTGGTAAAAGCTTTGTTTTGACTATAAGCATGAGGAGAATTAACAACGGATTGCAACAAGGAAATACAACCTTTTAAAGAACAATTATGATAATCAAATTCCTTTAAATCCGAGATAGTAGGTTCAATGTTATTAGAAGTTGAGGATTCTCCAATCTCACTTTTACCAAATTTAGCATCAAGATCTAAAGACTCCGAATTCTTGGGACGCCTTCTAGGCAATGTTGATTCATCATCAGTCCCAAAATCATCAAAATTCATATTGCAAAACATAGATCTAATAGGAGATGCATTAATAACTTTAATATCCTCATCATTATTTTCACGGAAACTAGAAGAACACGCTTTTATAAAGTTATCTTTCTTAGCACGCAATCTAGCGGTTCTTTCCTTGCACTCATCAATGGAAATTCTCATTACTTTGAGAGACTCATAGATATCATGCTTAGGAGGAGAAGGTCTAAGTTTAAGAGAATCAACATCAAGCGAAAGTCTATAAACGTTCCTAGCCAAATCATCAACTTTGAGCAATTTTTCTTCAAGCAAAGCATTAAAATTCTTTTGAGAAATCATAAATTCTTTCACACTATTCTCAAAATCAGAGGGCATCTTATTAAAATTACCATAAGAATTATTGTAGGAATTTCCATAATTATTAGAGGAATTACTAGGGAACGGTCTACCATTAAAATTTCCTCTATAAGCATTGTTTCCAAAACTATTCCTACAAACAAAATTCACATCCATAGATTCATTATTATTCTCAACCAAGGAAGACAAAGGCATATCATTAAGATCAAGAGGAGTATTTTTAGTAGAAAACATCTTCATAAGTTCATCCATCTTTCCACTCAAAACATTGATTTCTTCTATAGCATGCACTTTTTTACTAGAAGATCTTTTGGTGTGCCATTGAGAATAATTAGCCATAATATTATCAAGAAGTTTTGTAGCATCTCCTAACGTGATTCCCATAAAGGTGCCTCCCGCGGCCGAATCTAAGAGATTTCTAGAAGCAAAGTTCAAACCGGCATAATTTTTTTGTATGATCATCCATAAATTCAAACCATGAGTAGGGCAATTGCGAAGCATTAATTTCATTCTTTCCCAAGATTGGGCAACATGCTCATGACCAAGTTGTTTAAAATTCATAATATCATTCCTAAGAGTGATAATCTTAGAGGGAGGAAAATACTTAGAGATAAAAGCATCTTTGCACTTGTTCCAAGAATCAATATTATTTTTAGGCAAAGACAAAAACCAAACTTTAGCACGATCTCTAAGTGAAAACGGAAATAACTTCAATTTGACAATATTGTTATCCGTATCTTTCTTCTTTTGCATATCACACAAATCAACAAAATTGTTTAGATGAGTAGCGGCATCTTCACTAGGAAGGCCGGCGAATTGATCTTTCATAACAAGATTCAGCAAAGCAGCATTGATTTCACAAGACTCAACATCATTAAGAGGAGCAATCGGAGTACTAAGGAAATCATTATTATTGGTATTCAAGAAATCACACAATTTGGTATTATCTTGTGCCATGGCAACAAGTAATCCAACACACACGCAAGCAGAAAAAACGGCAAGCGAAAAAGAGAGGATGAGATTGGGAAAGAGAGGGCGAATAAAATGGCAAGGGTGAAGTGGGGGAGAGGAAAACGAGAGGCAAATGGCAAATAATGTAAATGTGAGGGAGACGGGTTTGTGATGGGTACTTGGTATGTCTTTACTTGAGCGAAGACCTCCCCGGCAACGGCGCCAGAAATCCTTATCGCTACGTCTTGAGCTAGCGTTGGTTTTCCCCGAAGAGGAGAGGGTGATGCAGCAAGTGTAGCATAAGTATTTCCCTTAGTTTTGAGAACCAAGGTATCAATCCAGTAGGAGGCTCCTCAAAAGTCCCACGCACCTACACAAACAAACTGGGAACTCGCAACCAACGCAATAAAGGGGTTGTCAATCCCTTCATGGCCACTTGCAAAAGCGAGATCTGATAGAGATAGTAAGATAAGATAAATATATTTTTGGTATTTTATAATATAGATGCAAAAAGTAAAGAAGCGAATAAAAGTAGATTGAAAGCAAATATGATAAGAGATAGACCCGGGGGCCATAGGTTTCACTAGAGGCTTCTCTCAAGATAGCATAAGTATTATGGTGGGTGAACAAATTACTATCGAGCAATTGATAGAAAAGCGCATAGTTATGAGATTATCTAGGCACGATCATGTATATAGGCATCACGTCCATAACAAGTAGAGTGACTCCTGCCTGCATCTACTACTATTACTCCACACATCGACCGACTCCTGCCTGCATCTAGAGTATTAAGTTCATAACAACAGAGTAACGCATTAAGCAAGATGACATGATGTAGAGGGATAAACTCATGCAATATGATATAAACCCCATCTTGTTATCCTCGATGGCAACAATACAATACGTGTCTTGCAACCCTTTCTGTCACTGGGTAAGAACACCGCAAGATTGAACCCAAAGCTAAGCACTTCTCCCATGGCAAGAAAGATCAATCTAGTAGGCCAAACCAAACTGATAATTCGAAGAGACTTGCAAAGATAACTCAATCATACATAAAAGAATTCAGAGAAGATTCAAATATTATTCATAGATAAACTTGATCATAAACACACAATTCATCGGATCTCGACAAACACACCGCAAAAAGAGATTACATCGAATAGATCTCCACAAGAGAGGGGGAGAACATTGTATTGAGATCCAAAAAGAGAGAAGAAGACATCTAGCTAATAACTATGGACCCGTAGGTCTGTGGTAAACTACTCACAACTCATCGGAGGGGCAAGGATGTTGATGTAGAAGCCCTCCATGGTCGATTCCCCCTCCGGCAGAGTGCCGGCGAAGGCTCCAAGATGGGATCTCGCAGATACAGAAGGTTACGGCGGTGGAAATTGTGTTTCGTGGTGCTCCTAGATGTTTTCGGGGTACGTAAGTATATATAGGAGGAAGAAGTACGTCGGTGGCCGCCCGAGGGGCCCACGAGACAAGGGGGAATGCCCTACAGGGGGGCGCGGCCTCCTATCTCGTGGCTTCCTCGGCAGCTTCTTGACTTGCACTCCAAGCTCTCCGGATCACGTTCGTTCCAAAAATCACACTCCCGAAGGTTTCACTCCGTTTGGACTCCGTTTGATATTCCTTTTCTTCGAAATACTGAAATAGGCAAAAAAACAGCAATATGGACTGGGCCTCCGGTTAGTAGGTTAGTCCCAAAAATGATATAAATGTGTAAAATAAAGCCCATAAACATCCAAAAGGGGTAATATAATAGCATGGAACAATCAAAAATTATAGATACGTTGGAGACGTATCACTTGGTCACGTTTACAATAAAATTTTGGCAAGAAAGAAAAAATAGCTTTGGTCCATCAAAGATTCATTTGTAGGTATGTTAGATTCAATATTTGCAGGTCATATTGTTTACTTGGTCATCTTTATAGTAAACTTTTGGCAAGAAAGCAAAATTAGCTTTGGTCCATCGAAGATTCATTCGTAGATATGTTGGATTCAATATTTGTAGGTCATGTTGTTTACTTGGTCATGTTTACAGTAAACTTTTGGCAAGATGTAGAACCCCATACATGAACAAAAGAAAGTAGACAATAGACATAATAATAATTGTCACATTTATATGTGTGCCACCGAACAGAACCTTAGCAGGTCATTGTGTTGAATAACAATAAGAACAATATGTGTGATTTGACTTTGTGTCATGTAGCGACCAAACCTCAAACAGTCTGATCTCTGTGCTCAGTGTCATCCCTGGATCAGTAATGCTGACACCACACAGTACTTGGAGGATTTATAATAAAGTAGCAATCACACACTTATTACATCGAATTTCTCAAGGGAGAACTTATTGAAATAAATATGGCTTAAGGCCATCTAAAAACGATAACAGCAGAAGTCTTGGAAGATAAGCGAGTCCATCAACTCCAACGGCATCACTGAGTATAGAACCACGACCTAAAAGCATCTTACTCGTCGTCTGAAAAGTCTGCAACATGAAATGTTGCAGCCCGAAAACGGGTCAGCACATGGAATATGCTGGCAATGTAACACATAGAGGATAACAATGGATTAAGCTATACTACATGCATATTTGGCTGGTGGAAAAGCTCTATGGTTACAGTTTTGCATAAAGCCAATTTTTCCCTACTGCAAAGGAATAAATTTGTTTAACTATCATGGTGGTTGTTAAACATTGAGAATGGTTGACAGCATTCTCAATCCCAATTAAAAGTACTCATTAAACCCAACAACATTAAATTAGAGTAACATGATGAGATTCACATGATATCCAAGTTCTAGATACTCAAGATGTCTATAACCGGGGACACGGCTAATCATGATTAGTTTATACACTCTGTAGAGGTTTGCGCACTTTTCCCCACAAGACTCAATCGCCTCCGTTTGATTCCTCGCACTACATGGTGTTTGAGAAACGGATGACCGAGACATAGTCTTTCGGAAGCACTAGCACCTTACATGTGGGTAGACCGGTACACCTACTTTCCCCTACATCTGCTAGTCTACCCGTAAGAGTTCGCACAACTTAGTCAACTATGCCAGAGCCCATAATGGCTTGTGGCTGCACACGTAAGTTTCTAGTTTGAATAATCTCATGATCCCTTTGAGCCTGGGTGGCGGTCCGAAGAAATACAGGCAAGTCCTGATAGAAACCAGGTGCCTCAATCCACCCAGATGTGTGTTTAAGTTGCCACCTTAAATAAACCATTGATTAACAATCTCACATCTGTCATGGATACACTCACCCAATCCACGTCTACTAGCATAGCATGGCATAATAAGCAAACGTAGAAGTAACTCCCAAAGGTTTGATAATAAAACAGGTAATAGGTACTACCTCAACTACTTCCCATCCCACAATTTAATTAGATCCTAATCATGCAATGTTTGAGGATTGATCTAATGCATAAAAACTGGGTAGTAGAAAAGGTATGATCAAAGTGTTACTTGCCTTGCTGATGATCCGCAAATCCTAGAGACTCGAAGTAACAGGCGGCGCACTCCGGGTATTCTATCGCAAACAAACAACAAGCATACAATAAGTACTCATCTAATGCACATGTAAAACTCGAATAAACGATCTAACCAGAATGTTCAACTTAAGAACTCCGGTTTGCAAAAAGATTCAAATCGAACAAAGCAACGAAAGTCAAACGGCGAAAGAAAACAGCTTCGTTCTACTAATCTGGATCTAAGTCAAATTTTACAGAAGCAAAAACTTGTTTAAGTTGATTATTCAGAAAGAGGGTTTCGAGAAGAAACTCCAAGCGCTTGAATCGCCTGATTCCGATAAACGAGCGAAAAGTTAAACTAAAACGAAAATCGGACCGGGAATCGCGATGAGAAAAATCACGGATTAAATCCGAGAAAAAGAAAAACGACGAATGGGTTAACGAACGAACGTTCATTAACTAAACTAATCTGACGAATACGTTCGTTAAAATGAACGAATGAGTGAATGCACGCTAATTAAACTAAACCGAAAAATAAAAACCGATCTAATAAAAAAACCGAAACTAAAAAAACGAAAAAAATAAACCGACGGAAAACCGATCGGTTTTCTAAGAAAACCGGCACGGAAGTCGAGGCGGCGGCGAACCTCGGCGAGCGTGCGGGCGGTAGGGTCGGCGAGGTCGGCGACGGCGGCGGGGTCTGGCGGTGGCTCGGCGGGCGGGGCGGCGGCGCGGGGCTGGGGCCGCTAGGGTTTTGGGGGGCGGCGGCTGGGCCTCGGGCTGGCTCCCCCCGGCTTATAAAGCCCCGCGGGCCGGGAGTCCTAGATGGACACGGCCCGTAGGTCGGTTGCCTTTTTTTAAATAATTCCACGCAGAAGAAAAAAAGAAAGAAATACTAAACGGACTCCAAAAATCCCGAAATAAATTTTCCCCGGCTTCTAAAATCAAGGCGGACAAGATGAACATTTATTTGGGGCCTAAATGTATTTTTGAAAAACGCGCATTTTTCCTAAATTCAAATAAAAGGCGAAAAACTCCAAAATAAATCTTATTTGATTTTTTCATTAAATCTTCATTATTTCTTTATTTTGGGAAAGTCATTTTATTCCCTCTCTGAATTTTTGGTAGTAGAAATAATTGAAGATAAAATAAATAAAATCAAATGATCCTATTTTCAAAATTTGAGAAAACTCAAATAAGAAAATAACGAAATCCCCAACTCTCTCCGTGGGTCCTTGAGTTGCGTGGAATTTCTATGATCGAGCCAACAATGCAACAAAATTATGATATGCAATGATGATCTATGTATAACATTCCAAATTGAAAATTTGGGATGTTACAAACCTACCCCCTTAAGATGAATCTCACCCTCGAGATTTGGGTTGGCTAGCAAATAGGTGAGGGTGGTCCTTGAGCAGATCTTCCTCTTGCTCCCAGGTGGCTTCCTCCTCGGTGTGGTGGCTCCACTGAACCTTGCAAAACTTGATAACCTTACTGCGGGTAACTCGGCTGGCATATTCCAAAATCTTAACTGGTTTCTCTTCATAAGTCAAATCATCTTTCAACTGAATCGCTTCCAGAGGCACTGTATCTCTCAGTGGTATATCAGCCATCTCTGCGTGACATTTCTTCAACTGTGAAACATGGAACACATCGTGAACTCCTGACAATCCCTCAGGTAATTCCAACTTATACGCTACTTCTCCCATGCGTTCCAAAACTTTGTATGGTCCCACAAAACGTGGCGCTAACTTCCCTTTAACTCCAAAACGCTTAACTCCTCGAAGTGGAGATACCCGAAGATAAACTCTGTCTCCGACTTCGTATTCTGTCTCCTTGCGTTTTGAATCTGCATAGCTCTTCTGCCTTGACTGAGCTACCTTGAGCCTGTCGCGAATCAACTTTACCTTCTGTTCAGACTCCTTAATCAAATCCGGTCCAAACAACTGGCGGTCTCCAACCTCATCCCACAACAACGGGGTTCTGCACCTCCTTCCGTACAAGGCTTCGAAAGGGGCCATCTTCAAACTGGACTGATAACTGTTGTTGTAAGAAAACTCCGCGTATGGCAAGTTGTCATCCCAACTTGATCCATAATCCAAAACACAAGCTCTAAGCATATCCTCCAAAATCTGATTGACTCTCTCGGTCTGTCCATCTGTCTGTGGGTGGAAAGCTGTGCTAAACTCCAGCCTGGTTCCCAATGTTTCGTGCAACTGTTTCCAGAACTTTGAGGTGAATTGGGTTCCTCTATCTGATACGATACTCCTCGGAACTCCATGCAAACATACAATCCTTGTCATGTATATCTTAGCCAATTTGGCACTGCTGTAGGTAGTCTTTACTGGGATGAAATGAGCTACCTTTGTCAAACGATCGACTACAACCCAAATTGAGTCATAGCCTGAACGAGTCCTGGGCAATCCCGTGATGAAATCCATGCCTAGTTTATCCCACTTCCATTCGGGTATAGGCAATGGCTGCAACAATCCGGCTGGCTTCTGGTGTTCTGCTTTCACCCTCTGACATACATCACAAACTGCTACATACTCTGCAATATCCTTCTTCATTCCGGTCCACCAGAAAGTTTCCTTCAAATCCAAATACATCTTGGTATTTCCGGGGTGAATCGAATATGGTGAATCATGTGCCTCTTGCAGAATCAACTTCCTGATCTCCGGGTCATTGGGCACATAAACACGGTCCTCAAATCATAGGTATCGTACTCATCCTCACAAAATCCCTTAGCCTTCCCTTCGCTCATTTTCTCCTTAATGGAAGCAACTTCCTTATCTGTCTTTTGAGCTTCTCTGATTTTATCCATCAACGTAGACTGAATCTCCATTGCTGCTACATAGCCCCTCGGAACTATCTCCAAACATAGTTCATGAAGATCCTCGGCTAACTCCTTGGGTATTTCTCCCGTCATTAGTGTATTGACGTGGCTCTTACGGCTCAACGCGTCTGCTACAACGTTAGCCTTCCCGGGGTGATAATGCAATCTCATATCATAATCCTTAATAAGCTCCAACCATCTCCTCTGCCTGAGATTTAACTCCTTCTGCGTGAAGATGTACTTCAAACTCTTGTGATCCGTGTACACCTCACAATGATTTCCTATGAGAAAATGTCTCCACGTTTTCAGTGCATGCACTACGGCTGCTAACTCCAAATCATGAGTAGCATAATTCAACTCATGAGGCTTAAGCTGTCGTGAAGCATACGAAACAACTCTTCCCTCCTGCATAAGCACTGCTCCAAGTCCTCGACGTGAAGCGTCGCAATACACTTCATAATCCTTAGTCTGATCTGGCAGAATTAATACTGGTGAGGTAACCAAACGTTTCTTCAATTCCTGGAAACTAGCCTCACACTCCTCAGTCCAAATGAACTTAGTATCCTTCTTCAACAACTCTGTCATAGGCTTCGCAATCTTCGAGAAATTTTCAATGAATCTCCGGTAGTATCCTGCGAGTCCAAGGAAACTCCGGATTTCTCCAACTGTTGTTGGTGCTTCCCAATTTGTCACAGTGACAACTTTAGTGGGGTCTACTGCGATACCTTCTCCGGATATAACATGTCCGAGAAATCCAACTTCCTCCAGCCAAAACTCACACTTGCTGAACTTGGCGTATAGCTGATGTTCTCTGAGCTTCTCGAGTACCATACGCAAGTGTTCCTTATGTTCCTCTTCATTCTTCGAGTACACCAAAATATCATCAATGAACACCACGACGAACTTATCCAAAAACTCCATAAACACCTTGTTCATCATGTTCATAAAATAGGCTGGGGCGTTAGTCAGACCAAATGACATAACGGTATACTCATACAGCCCGTACCTGGTGGTAAAAGCCGTCTTCGGTATATCCTGCTCCCGAATCTTCAACTGATGGTATCCTGATCGCAAATCGATCTTGGAAAACACCTTAGCTCCTTGCAACCGATCAAACAGATCATTGATCATTGGTAGTGGGTACTTGTTCTTGATTGTTACTTCATTCAATCCGCGATAATCAACAACCATTCTTAACGATCCATCCTTCTTCTCCACCAGAAGTACTGGCGATCCCCAAGGCGAAGAACTTGGGCGAATAAAACCTTTGTCCAACAGCTCCTTAATCTGCTTCTTAATTTCCTCCAAATCTTGGGCTGGCATCCTGTACGGTCTCTTGGATATCGGCCCCGTGCCTGGCAGTAGTTCAATTAAGAACTCAATGTCTCTATCCGGTGGCATGCCTGGCAACTCTTCTGGAAATACATCGGGGAAATCCTTTACCACTGGTACTTCCTCCTGCACAACTCCTGATAAGGAATTTACATGTGCTCTCCTCGGCTCATGCCGTGATACATACTTGATTCTTATTCCTTCTGGTGTCGTAAGCAAAATTGTCCTGCTGGCGCAATCAATGTTTCCTCCATACATCGACAGCCAATCCATGCCAAGAATTACATCCAAACCTTGGGATTCCAATATAATTAAATCCGTTGGGAAAACATGCCTTCCTATACTTAATGGCACCTGAAAGCATCCTTGACTGACCATAAACTCAGCTCCCGGTGAACTCACTAGCATAGGTGTCTTAAGCGTCTTAGTGGGCAGGCTAAACTTATCCACAAATCCCCTTGATATGTATGAATGCGATGCACCAGTATCGAAAAGAACAACTGCAGTAAATGCCTTAACCAAAAACTTACCTATTACTGCGTCTGGCTGAGCTTCAACCTCCTCCACGGTAACGTGGTTCACTTGCCCCCTGTTGAAAGGGTTCGGCTTCTTTCCTGAGCTTCCATTGCCATTTCCATTTTGGGCTTCTGGGCAATCATTTGCATAATGCCCAGTCTTACGGCACTTATAACAAGTGATATGGCTCAGGTCTGCCTTGGATGGTGTTGACGGGTTGGTGCGGCTTTGTCCATTGCTTCCTCCATTCCCGTTTCCATTCTTTGTGCCATTATGATTGTGCGAGCTGCCTCCTCCGTGAGTATGCTGAAAATGTCCTCCTGACTTTGGGGTAAAGCGTGGTTTCTGCTGAGCTCCAGAATTGTACTTCCCCTGTCCATACTTCCTCTTACGATTATCAATCTGCTGCTGCTTCCCCTCAATCATAAGAGCACGATCTACTAACTCCTGGTAGTTATTGAAAGTGGCTACCATCAACTGCATGCTCATCTCATCATTCAGTCCTTCTAGAAACTTCTCCTGCTTAGCTGCATCCGTAGCAACGTCATCTGGGGCATAACGTGCTAGCTTACTGAAATCATCCACATACTGGCCAACTGTCCGTCCTCCTTGGCGTAAGTTGCGAAACTCACGCTTCTTCATGGCCATAGCTCCTGCTGAAACATGGGCAGTACGAAAAGCTTGCTGAAACTGATTCCATGTGACAGTGTCTACAGGGTAAGTGGCTGTGAAATTCTCCCACCATGCTGCTGCGGGTCCGTCAAGCTGATGTGCGGCAAACTTCACCTTTTCTCCATCTGTGCATCCTGCTGTGGTCAACTCCCTCCCTATCTTACGGAGCCAATCATCTGCTACTATCGGCTCGGTGCTACTGGAAAACACCGGCGGATTCAACCTTAAGAAACGTGCCAGATGGTCAACAGGTGGTGGTGGTGGTGGGTTGTTGTCGTTGTTGCCTTGGTTCTGTACCAATGTTTGAATCAAGGTGTTCTGCTGCTGAATCAACTGAGTGATCTCTGGCGGGAAAACAAACTCGGGGTCGCGTCTCGGAGGCATCTGAGGGTTTAAAGGGGAGATGAGAGTTAAGAATAGAATGAGGTCTAGTGAGATAACACTACCCATATGCACATGAGACAAAACACACAATATCATTCCAATCAATCAAACAAGGGCATACAACGGTCTAACTATCGTTACAAAGTGCTTGGTCTAAAACTAATTAAATGGTGGAAAATTCTACTACTGTTATGGTGGTCAACTAGAAAAACTGCTCCGATGCAGATTCCATGATATCTGCTCCAGCTTCATCAACATAGTCATCATCGCTGTCGTCGGGATCCGAGTCGGTGTCGTCGATGATGATATAGTTATCTGGACAAGTAGGTTCATCCTCTTCTCCTCTGGGTGCTGATCCTCCCATGAATACTCCAATCTTCTCCTTAAGGTCACCGTTCTGTCTTACTAGAGCGACGATTTCTTCCATATAATCTTTGCGTGTAGCCTTGAGTTCTTCTTCTAGCTCCTTGATCTTGGTCATAGCCTTCTGCAGATCCTCCATATCTGCGCACATCTGATTTTCCTGGCGTCGGATGTGTTGGTTTAACTCCTGAATATAAGCTGCGATTGATCTGTCCTTCCTGGTGGTGATCATCTCCCAATGCTCATCTCGGCGCCCACAAATCTGGTAGATAGTATTCTTGAGATCGTTGTGGTAAACTTCTCCAATTCGTCCCATGGCGATGTGAGCTGCCATGCTCTTTCCTAGGCTCCATGTTGGTACATCAAAGGTAAACTCTATTGGCTCAGTGGCTGGTGCAAATGTCCTTCCTGGAATGTAGACTTGAATCCTCCAGCGCTCCTCTTCGGGTAAAGTGGCATTGAAAGTCCCGGTGAAACTTGGCACTCCTATGTTCAGGTATCTAGTGGCTTCCTTCAAGTGATATCCAAAAGGTGAGTTCTCATCTGGTTGTGTGAACTTGATCCTTGCATCCGCCATCCTAAAGAATAGAAAAGATGAGGAGTCAGAAATGAGAAGAAAGAGTAGTGATCTAGGGTTTAAGCTTAGTGGCCGTGTCCTACAGTCAGCGTGTGCTCTGATACCACCTTGTAGCGACCAGACCTCAAACAGTCTGATCTCTGTGCTCAGTGTCATCCCTGGATCAGTAATGCTGACACCACACAGTACTTGGAGGATTTATAACAGAGTAGCAATCACACACTTATTACATCGAATGTCTCAAAGAGAACTTATTGAAATAAATATGGCTTAAGGCCATCTAAAAACGATAACAGCGGAAGTCTTGGAAGATAAGCGAGTCCATCAACTCCAACGGCATCACTGAGTATAGAACCACGACCTAAAAGCATCTTACTCGTCGTCTGAAAAGTCTGCAACATGAAACGTTGCAGCCCGAAAACGGGTCAGCACATGGAATATGCTGGCAATGTAACACATAGAGGATAACAATGGATTAAGCTATACTACATGCATATTTGGCTGGTGGAAAAGCTCTATGGTTACAGTTTTGCATAAAGCCAATTTTTCCCTACTGCAAAGGAATAAATTTATTTAACTATCATGGTGGTTGTTAAACATTGAGAATGGTTGACAGCATTCTCAATCCCAATTAAAAGTACTCATTAAACCCAACAACATTAAATTAGAGTAACATGATGAGATTCACATGATATCCAAGTTCTAGATACTCAAGATGTCCATAACCGGGGACACGGCTAATCATGATTAGTTTATACACTCTGCAGAGGTTTGCGCACTTTTCCCCACAAGACTCGATCGCCTCCGTTTGATTCCTCGCACTACATGGTGTTTGAGAAACGGATGACCGAGACATAGTCTTTCGGAAGCACTAGCACCTTACATGTGGGTAGACCGGTACACCTACTTTCCCCTACATCTGCTAGTCTACCCGTAAGAGTTCGCACAACTTAGTCAACTATGCCAGAGCCCATAATGGCTTGTGGCTGCACACGTAAGTTTCTAGTTTGAATAATCTCATGATCCCTTTGAGCCTGGGTGGCGGTCCGAAGAAATACAGGCAAGTCCTGATAGAAACCAGGTGCCTCAATCCACCCAGATGTGTGTTTAAGTTGCCACCTTAAATAAACCATTGATTAACAATCTCACATCTGTCATGGATACACTCACCCAATCCACGTCTACTAGCATAGCATGGCATAATAAGCAAACGTAGAAGTAACTCCCAAAGGTTTGATAATAAAACAGGTAATAGGTACTACCTCAACTACTTCCCATCCCACAATTTAATTAGATCCTAATCATGCAATGTTTGAGGATTGATCTAATGCATAAAAACTGGGTAGTAGAAAAGGTATGATCAAAGTGTTACTTGCCTTGCTGATGATCCGCGAAACCTAGAGACTCGAAGTAACAGGCGGCGCACTCCGGGTATTCTATCACAGACAAACAACAAGCATACAATAAGTACTCATCTAATGCACAGGTAAAACTCGAATAAACGATCTAACCAGAATGTTCAACTTAAGAACTCCGGTTTGCAAAAAGATTCAAATCGAACAAAGCAACGAAAGTCAAACGGCGAAAGAAAACAGCTTCGTTCTACTAATCTGGATCTAAGTCAAATTTTACAGAAGCAAAAACTTGTTTAAGTTGATTATTCGGAAAGAGAGTTTCGAGATGAAACTCCAAGCGCTTGAATCGCCTGATTCCGATAAACGAGCGAAAATTTAAACTAAAACGAAAATCGCATCGGGAATCACGATGAGAAAAATCGCGGATTAAATCCGAGAAAAAGAAAAACGACGAACGGGTTAACGAACGTACGTTCATTAACTAAACTAATCTGACGAGTACGTTCGTTAAAACGAACGAACGAGCGAACGCTCGCTAATTAAATTAAACCGAAAAATAAAAACCGATCTAATAAAAAAACCGAAACTAAAAAAAAAAGAAAAAAAATAAACCAACGGAAAACCGATCGGTTTTCTAAGAAAACCGGCACGGAAGTCGAGGCGGCGGCAAACCTCGGCGAGCGTGCAGGCGGCGGGTCGGCGGGGTCCGGCGAGGTCGGTGACGGCGGCGGGTCGGCGGGGTCCGGCGGGTCGGCGGCGGCGGGGTCGGCGGCGGCGGCGGCGGGCGGCGGCGGCGGCGGCGGGCGGCGGCGGCTGGCGGCGGCGGCGCGGGGCTGGGGCGGCTAGGGTTTTGGGGGGCGGCGGCTGGGCCTCGGGCTGGCTCCCCCCGGCTTATAAAGCCCCGCGGGCCGGGAGTCCTAGACGGACACGGCCCGTAGGTCGGTTGCGTTTTTTTTAAATAATTCCGCGCAGAAGAAAAAAAGAAAGAAATACTAAACGGACTCCAAAAATCCCGAAATAAAATTTCCCCGGCTTCTAAAATCAAGCCGGACAAGATGAACATTTATTTGGGGCCTAAATGCATTTTTGAAAAACGCGCATTTTTCCTAAATTCAAATAAAAGGCGAAAAACTCCAAAATAAATCTTATTTGATTTTTTATTAAATCTTCATTATTTCTTTATTTTGGGAAAGTCATTTTATTCCCTCTCTGAATTTTTGGTAGTAGAAATAATTGAAGATAAAATAAATAAAATCAAATGATCCTATTTTCAAAATTTGAGAAAACTCAAATAAGAAAATAACGAAATCCCCAACTCTCTCTGTGGGTCCTTGAGTTGCGTGGAATTTCTTGGATCGAGCCAACAATGCAACAAAATTATGATATGCAATGATGATCTATGTATAACATTCCAAATTGAAAATTTGGGATGTTACATGTCATTAACAATCTATAGTTATTTTTAGTTTGGTTGGCTTCTTATGTGTAAATTAACCACTTAATGTGTGCTGGTAGTTTTGTTTTGTTTTGTTGAGATGAAGAGCATGTTATGCAAGTTCCCTTAGTTGTAAGGCAAGAGAAGAGGGTCATGCGATATGCCTGTACGGGAAGAGAAATGTCATAGGGGTCAAGATTGATGCATCACGAGGAGCAATAGAGTTGTTTGCCCACGGCGGCTAGGGGCATGAGTGTGGAGCTGCTCACTACAATCACTACTAGGAAAAACCTTATACACAGAAGCTTACCCATAGCGGTGGTCAAAAACATGTGCTACTACTATGTACCAGTAGCGCGTTGCGTGCAAGATCGCTACTACTAAGTGACTAGCAGTAGCGCGTTCCACGCAAAAAATCGCTACTACTATAACTGCCACACCGTTGCCGGCAGGCTAGGTATAGTAGTGGCGTGGGTAGATGCACAACTCTACTGCTATTGGACTTAGCAATAGTGCTCTTCCTCCCCCGCCCTGACCATCCTCTCTTCTTCCCCTCACTACTCCCCGCTGCCTCGCTCCTCCGCCGCCGTCCTTGGTATGCCCTCCTCCTCCCACCACGCCCTCCTCCCTCCTCCTCCAGCCGCCCCCTCCTCCCTCCTCCACCTCCGGCCGCCCCTCCTCCCTCATCCCCCTCCTCTCTCCTCCCTCCTCCTTAGATCACCCCCTTCTCCCACCACTGTCCTCCCCCTCCTCCTCTCTTCTCCCTCCTCCTCCTCCCTCCTTCCTCCCCCTCCTCCTCTCTCCTCCCCCCCCCCACTACCCCCTGCTATCTCCTCCATCCCTCATCTCTCCTCACTCTGTTCTTGCATAGAGTAGAATATTTTATTAAATAGTAAAAATTCAAACTATCTAGGTTAACTAGGTTGGCTAGCTAGGTTAACTAGTTTAATTAGGTTAATTATCTAGGTTAACTAGGTTAACAAGCTAGGTTAACTAACTAGGTTATTTATAGTAAGTGCTTAATACAACTAGTTTATTTATAACAAGTGCTTAAGATAACTAGTTTATTTATAGTAAGTGGTTAATAGAATTAGTTTATTTATAGTAAGTGCTTAATAGAATTAGTTTATTCATAGCAAGTGCTTAATAGAATTAGTTTATTTATAGTAAGTGCTTAATAGAATTAGTTTATTTATAGTAAGTGGTTAATATTTTTTTTTTATTTTGTTTGTGCAGAAATCAAGTTTGCCCCTGCCTCATCCCCGCAGTTGTCCCCATCGTCGGCCCCTTAAGACCTCTAGGTGAGAATAGCCAAATGATAATGTGTTGTAAATGTCGATGATGAAAATGCTAGTGCTATATAGTTGCCATGTCATTGATGGCGATGATGATGCATTCTGAATATAGAGGACATCTTGGTGATCTTGTTTGCAATGTGCCTCCGAGTGGCCTATGTTTTGCCAGAATGTTGATTCGTTTCCGTCCCAGCAAATTTCAAGCGCTCGATATGTCTTGTCTTTAGCAAAGGGCATGCCAAAAAAATTCATGAATTTTAGCATGACTTGTGCTACAATGTAGGGCATATCGAGTGCTTGTGATTTGCTAGAACGGGAATTCAATGATATTTCGGCAAAATATAGGGCATTTTTTCTGTGCCATTGCTTGATATATGGAACGGGTTGAGTTTAGGTCTGTTTCGGCTCCTTGTGTATCTGTCAGTGAGGGAAAGTGTCCACCATATATATATTTGAGAGAGGAATAATGTTGATTGTTGTCGTGGGGGTCGCTTCTCCTTCTTATCTTTGTGCTAGACCTTTGTTACACACTAGGGGAAGAAGGAGTAGCGACCATCATCGACGGTCGAAACGGTGAGGGAGTGTCCACCATATATGAGAGAAGAAGAATGCCGACTGTTGTCGTGGGGGTCACTTCTATTTCTTTTCCTTGTGCTAGATATTTGTAATGCACTAGGGAAAGGAAGAGTAGAGACCATCACCGACGGTCGCAATATCAGAGAAGGAGTGCCCACCATATACGTGAGATGAGAGTTTAGGAAGGAAGACTCCACAGACCTAAAGTCAACCCGTTGCATGTTGAGTAATAGTGATTTGTGTGTTGAGTTTCCTGGTAGTTGCCTTCGATCGATTTTTAATTAATGTTTGAACTATGAACATAGGAAATGTCTGAAGACAAAAAGGAATTCGGTATGTGTGAATACTTCAAAGACGAGCGCGGCCTATGCGACAGGCCTCACCTAGTTGGTGGTAGTCGCTTCAACATCTAGCTGGATGACACCTTCGAAGTGCATACAGTAAGTTAGAACGACAAGTCCTTTTTCGTAATTAAGCATGACTTCTGCTTCTTTTGCTTCAACTTATAATTTAATTTTTTTACTATTCTACTAGCATATCTCCTGCCATGCAAAAATATATGTCTTGGATAAGGTTGGTTTTAGTACTATGGAAACTATGGAGGTAAAAAGAGTTAACTTGAGGACCGAGCATGGTTATAGTTTTGCCACAAAATTATACAGTACAAACACCTACACCCAATTTGAATGCAAACAATGGAGAGCACTATGCCAGGCTTATGCATTTGAGTCTGATATGCTTATCACCTTTGATATTCGTCCGGAAGATGATATTGAAGATAATATCGACATCTGGGTCGATGTGCAGACGCCTCTAGTTCTACCATTATGTGTGTTTGTCAACCATATTTATGTCTTGGATATTGTTTATTGAAAAATAGTTGACAACTAATTTATATTGACAGCTTATTTCCATTCAAGTAAACATGCCCGACGCTTGGTAGACATGACCTACTATTGTCCTGGGACTGAACTAAACTGCAAGGAGATAATTCATTATGTTTAATGGCTTGAGGATCTTCATACTGTCAAGACAAATTATTTTCCTAAACTTGGAAATGTTAGTACTCAAAACGTGCGACCAATAGTGTTCGTACTGAACTAAGGTCACATCTATTTAGGAAAGATGGTAAGATTTTTACTATTTGTCCTCAGTGCATCTTTTGTATACATTATTTTTTAAGCTAAACTTCATTGCTAAGAGTGTTACTATGATGTTCTTCAACAGGGACTCCCGATGATAGTTGTGCCTCAGTGGATCGAGGCTAAAGGTCGCATGTCCATGGTTAGCATAGGGCCAAGACATCCTACATTGCACATGAGTGCATTCAGGATTTCTAGAAGCGAGCAAGTCTTAATAGTCAAAGACTGGAACAAAATTGTGAAGGATCGCAGAGAAGTACTAGGGGGCAGCAATCAGAAGCGCGGCCCACAATTAGGAGACAGGTTTATCTACATGCTTCAATATGATGAATTAGGAGCGCTCCACATGTTCTATGCTATTTTACCTGAGAGAGAGCAGTAAGAGTGATTAGCTAGCTAGAATGAGTGTAGGTGGTGATGACTATGATGATTATTATTAGCTAGTGTTGGTGGTGATTAGCTATGACTATGATGATTAAATAGTGTTTGTGGTAATAACTATGATGATTATTAGCTAGTGTTGTTGGTGATGATATGATGCATGAGTTTTATATTAATATGATGATGATGATGATGATGATGATGATGATGAGTATGTTATTATATCATTGGGTGAAAGAACCACAGATTAGTTTTAAGTGGATGGATCCTAAGTGATCAAGTCATGGATTATCATGAGATAATCCATGACTTGATCACTTAGGATCCATCCATTTGAAACTAATCTGCAGTTCTTTCACCTAGTGATTTAATAACTCATTATAATGTAAAACAATCTCTAAATTGCTACTATATGAAAACTTGTATAAAGGTGTATGAATACGACCTAAAATTAAAAAGAAATAGAATACGGAATAATAGTAGTAGCGCGGGCAGAGAGATGCGCTACTAGTAATTACCAATAGCGGTTGTTGGCGCACGCGCTACTACTAAGTAGAAATAGCAGTAGCGCGTGCCAACAAGCGCTACTGCTAACCTTTAGCTGTAGCACTGTATCAGTCGCACGGTTACCCGCACCACTGATAGGACAAAAACCCGTGCTACTGCTAGGTTTTTCCCTAGTAGTGAATGGGCATTGGATGCCGACGAGGAAAGCACTTCCTAACATGAGCGGATGTTGAAATTTTTATCATGTCGCCATTGGGATGTAAAGGAGTGATAGTGGTGCAATTGTCAGCTAATTAAAATGAAGGAGCTGGTGGTCGAGATGCACACATTGTTTCTATTGCAATTGTCAACTAGTTAAAACCTCACAACGCGTTATGCTGCCGAAATTTCTGGTGAAAATTGCCCTGACTTGTCTAAAATTTGGCCTAGTTTGTAAGAAAACAAAAGTTTCAGGGTGTTTAATGCACAATGATATGCCTTGTTTGTAAGAAAATAAAAGGTTTATGGTGTTCAATGCAAAATGATAGGGTCTTCAACAAACGTGGAAGAAAAAAACAGTCGTGGCAACTCATGATGAGATGCATATGCAAACAACATGTGAATAGATTCAAGGCGAGCAACGGGAGCGAAAGTTTCACCGTAATCGACACCCTCCACCTGGGAGAAATCTTGAGTCCATCGTATGTAGCATAGAGTTTAAGCTCTCACTCCGCTGATTACTACTCAATCCTAGAAACCAATGCCCCTCAAGATATGGAGCACACCACAACTTTCTCATCTGGTGCAACCAGGACTCCTCGCTGGTTACTTTATTCCATTGTAAGAATTATATCACATTTTATTTCTTTTAGTAGTTAAGTTGCATTGAGGGGCATTTTCTGTGGGGAGGTGGTGGGCAGCTGTGGAGAGCGCGAGAATCGCGTCCAGAGGTGCTTTTCCCGTGAAGTGCATCTGGAATGGTTGCTTCTGGCCTGAGGAAAAGAACGGATACGTCCATTTTGCATCATGCTTTTATATCAATATTTATTGCATTGTGGGCTGTTATTACACGTTATGTCACAATACTTATGGCTATTCTCTCTTATTTTACAAGGTTTATCATGAAGAGGGAGAATGTCGGCAGCGGGGATTCTGGCTGGAAAAGGACCAAATATTGGAAACCTATTCTGCACAGCTCCAAAAGTCCCGCAACTCCATGAAAATCATTTTTGGATTTAATAAGAAATGTTGGGCAAAGAAAGTACCTGAGGGGGCCCACACCCTGGCCAGGAGGGTGTGGGCGCCCCCCCCCCTACAGGGTGCGCCCCCCATCTCCTGGGCCCCCTGGTGGCCCTTCGGTGCCCATCTTCTGCTATATGAGGTCTTTTATCCTGGAAAAAATCAGAGGCAAGCTCACGAGACGAAACTCCGCCGCCACGAGGCGGAACCTTGGCAGAACCAATCTAGGGCTCCGGCAGAGCTGTTCTGCCGGGGAAACTTCCCTCCGGGAGGGGGAAATCATCAACATCATCATCACGAATGATCCTCTCATCGGGAGGGGGTCAATCTCCATCAACATCTTCACCAGCACCATCTCCTCTCCAAACACTAGTTCATCTCTTGTATCCAATCTTGTATCAAAACCACAAATTGGTACCTGTGGGTTGCTAGTAGTGTTGATTACTCCTTGTAGTTGATGCTAATTGGTTTACTTGGTGGAAGATCATATGTTCAGATCCTTAATGCATATTAATACTCCCCTGATTATGAACATGAATATGCTTTGTGAGTAGTTACATTTGTTCCTGAGGACATGGGTGAAGTCTTGCTATTAGTAGTCATGTGAATTTGGTATCCGTTCGATATTTTGATGAGATGTATGTTGTCTCTCCTCTAGTGGTGTTATGTGAACGTCGACTACATGACACTTCACCATTATTTGGGCCTAGAGGAAGGCATTGGAAAGTAATAAGTAGATGATGGGTTGCTAGAGTGACAGAAGCTTAAACCCTAGTTTATGTGTTGCTTCATAAGGGGCTGATTTGGATCCATATGTTTCATGCTATGGTTAGGTTTACCTTAATACTTCTTTTGTAGTTGCGGATGCTTGCAATAGGGTTTAATCATAAGTGGGATGCTTGTCCAAGTAAGGGCAGTACCCAAGCACCGGTCCACCCACATATCAAATTATCAAAGTACCGAACGTGAATCATATGATCATGATGAAACTAGCTTGACGATAATTCCCATGTGTCGTCGGGAGCGCTTTTCTCATTATAAGAAATTGTCCAGGCTTGTCCTTTGCTACAAAAAGGATTGGGCCACATTGCTGCACCTTATTTACTTTCATTGCTTGTTACTCGTTACAAATTATCTTATCACAAAACTATCTATTACCTACAATTTCAGTGCTTGCAGAGAATACCTTACTGAAAACCGCTTGTCATTTCCTTCTGCTCCTCGTTGGGTTTGACACTCTTACTTATAGAAAGTACTACGATAGATCCCCTATACTTGTGGGTCATCAAGACTCTTTTCTGGCGCCGTTGCCGGGGAGTGAAGCGCCTTTGGTGAGTGGAACTTGGTAAGGAAACATTTATATAGTGTGCTGAAATTTTCTGTCACTTGTTACTATGGAAACTATTCCTTTGAGGGGCTTGTTCGGGGTATCTTCGCCCCAACCAGAAGAGCAAAGAGTTGCTCCTCAACCTACTGAACCTACTGAAAATGTTTACTTTGAAATTCCTTCGGGTATGATAGAGAAACTACTAGCTAATCCCTTTGCAGGAGATGGAACATTGCATCCTGATTTACACCTTATCTTTGTGGATGAAGTTTGTGGATTATTTAAGCTTGCAGGTATTCCCGATGATGTTGTTAAGAGGAAGGTTTTCCCTTTATCTTTGAAGGGAGATGCATTGACATGGTATAGGCTATGTGATGATACGTGATCTTGGAACTATAAACGATTGAAGTTGGAATTTCACCAGAAGTTCTATCCTATGCATCTTGTTCACCGTGATCGTAATTACATATATAATTTCTGGCCTCGCGAAGGAGAAAGCATCGCTCAAGCTTGGGGGAGGATTAATTCAATTTTATATTCATGCCCCAATCATGAGCTCTCAAGAGAAATGATTATTCAAAAAAAATATGCTCGGCTTTCTCTCAATGATCACACCATGCTCAATACTTCCTGTGTTGGGTCTTATATGCTGAAGACTACTGAATTCAAGTGGGAATTATTGGAAAGAATTAAACACAACTCTGAATATTGGGGTTCCGACGATGGTAAGGAGTCAGGTATAACACCTAAGTTTGATTGTGTTAAGTCTTTTATGGATATCAATGCTTTTCGTGGATTTAGCGCTAAATATAGACTTGACTCTGAGATAGTAGCTTCTTTCTGTGAATCTTTTGCTACTCACGTTGATCTCCCTAAGAAGAAGTGGTTTAAATATAATCCTCCCATTGAAGTAAAAGTAGTTGCACCTATTACAGTTGAAGAAAAGACTATTACTTATAATGATCCTATTATTCCTACTACTTATGTTGAGAAACCACCTTTTCCTGTTAGAATAAAGGATCATGCTAAAGCTTCAACTGTTGTTCATAAGAGTAATACTAGAACATATACACCCCCTAAGCAAATTAAAGTTGAACCTAGTATTGCTATGGTTAAAGATCTCTTGGATGATAATATAGATGGGCATGTTATTTATTTCTGTGATGAAGCTGCTAATATTGCAAAACAAGATGCTAAGATACATAGACCTGTTATAGGCATGCCTATTATTTCTGTTAAAATAGGAGATCATTGTTATCATGGCTTATGTGATATGGGTTCTAGTGCTAGTGCAATACATATTTCCTTATATCAAGAAATTATGCATGATATTGCACCCGCTGAGTTAGAAGATATTGATGTTACAATTAAACTTGCCAATAGAGATACTATTTCACCAGTTGGGATTGTTAGAGATGTTGAAGTCTTGTGTGGGAAGGTCAAATACCCTACTGATTTTCTTGTTCTTGGTTCCCCACAAGATGATTTTTGTCCCATTATATTTGGTAGACCCTTCCTGAACACTGGTAATGCTAAAATTGATTGCAAAAAGGATGTTGTTACGATTGGCTTGGATGATATGACTCACGAGTTTAATTTTGCTAAATTTCATAGACAACCCCGTGATAAAGAATTACCTAGTAAATATGAAATTATTGGTCTTGCTTCTATTGTCGTGCCTCCTACTGATCTGCTAGAACAATATTTGCTAGACCATGAAAATGATATGTTTATGAATGAAGGAAGGGAAGTAGATGAAGTATTCCTTCAGCAGGTTCCTATCTTGAAACACAACTTACCTGTTGAAATCCTAGGGGATCCTCCTCCACCCAAGGGTGATCCCGTGTTTGAGCTCAAACCATTACCTGATAATCTTAAATATGCTTACCTTGATGAAAAGAAGATATATCATGTTATTATTAGTGCTAACCTTTCAGAGCAGGAAGAGGAAAGATTATTGAAAACTCTGAAGAAGCACTGTGCTGCTACTGGATATACTCTAGATGATCTTAAGGGCATTAGTCCTACTATATGCCAGCACAAAATAAAAGTGGAGAAAGATACCAAACCCGTTAGAGATCCTCAACGACGATTAAACCCTAAGATGAAAGAATTGGTAAGAAAGGAGATACTAAAGCTCGTTGAGGCAGGTATAATTTATCCCGTGGCTGATAGTGAATGGGTAAGACCTGTCCATTGTGTCCCGAAAAGGGAGTTATTACTGTTGTTCCTAATGATAAAGATGAATTGATTCCGCAAAGAATTATTACAGGTTATAGGATGGTAATTGATTTCCGTAAGTTAAATAAAGCTACTAAGAAAGATCATTACCCTTTACCTTTTATTGATCAAATGCTAGAAAGACTATCCAAACATACACATTTCTGCTTTCTAGATGGTTATTCTGGTTTCTCTCAAATATCTGTGTCAGCGGAGGATCAATCAAAAACTACTTTTACTTGCCCTTTTGGTACTTTTGCTTATAGACGTATGCCTTTTGGTTTATGTAATGCACCTGCTACCTTTCAAAGATGCATGATGGCTATATTCTCTGACTTTTGTGAAAAGATTTGTGAGGTATTCATGGATGACTTCTCCGTCTATGGATCCTCTTTTGATGATTGCTTGAGCAACCTTGATCGAGTTTTGCAGAGATGTGAAGACACTAGTCTCGTCCTGAATTTGGAAAAGTGTCACTTTATGGTTAATGAAGGCATTGTCTTGGGACATAAAATTTCTGAAAGAGGTATTGAAGTTGATAAAGCTAAAGTTTATGCTATTAAAAAGATGCCATGTCCCAAGGACATTAAAGGTATAAGAAGTTTCCTTGGTCATGCTGGTTTTTATAGGAGGTTCATTAAGGACTTTTCTAAAATCTCTAGGCCTCTGACTAATTTATTGCAAAACGATATTCCTTTTGTTTTCGATGATGATTGTGTAGAAGCATTTGAAATACTTAAGAAAGCTTTGATCACTGCACCTATTGTTCAGCCACCTGATTGGAATTTCCCCTTTGAAATTATGTGTGATGCTAGTGATTATGATGTAGGTGTTGTTCTAGGGCAGAGAGTTGATAAGAAATTAAATGTTATTCAATATGCTAGTAAGACTCTTGATACTGCCCAGAGAAATTATGCTACTACTGAAAAAGAATTCTTAGCAGTTGTATTTGCTTGTGATAAGTTCAGACCTTACATTGTTGATTCTAAAGTTACTATTCATACTGATCATGCTGCTATTAAATATCTTATGGAAAATAAAGATGCTAAACCTAGACTTATTAGATGGGTTCTCTTGCTTCAAGAATTTGATTTGCATATTATTGATAGAAAGGGAGCTGAGAACCCCGTTGCAGACAACTTGTCTAGGCTAGAGAATGTTCTTGATGACCCACTACCTATTGATGATAGCTTTCCTGATGAACAATTAGCGGTCATTAATGCTTCTCGTACTGCTCCATGGTATGCTGATTATGCTAATTACATTGTTGCTAAATTTATACCACCTAGTTTCACATACCAGCAAAAGAAAAAGTTCTTTTATGATTTAAGGCATTACTTCTGGGATGACCCACACCTTTATAAAGAAGGAGTAGATGGTGTTATTAGACGTTGTGTACCTGAGCATGAACAGGAACAGATCCTACGCAAGTGTCACTCCGAATCATATGGAGGACACCACGCTGGAGATAGAACTGCACATAAGGTATTGCAATCCGGTTTTTATTGGCCTACTCTCTTCAAAGATGCCCGTAAGTTTGTCTTGTCTTGTGATGAATGTCAAAGAATTGGTAATATTAGTAGACGTCAAGAAATGCCTATGAATTATTCTCTTGTTATTGAACCATTTGATGTTTGGGGCTTTGATTATATGGGACCTTTTCCTGCCTCTAATGGATATACACATATTTTAGTTGTTGTTGATTACGTTACTAAGTGGGTAGAAGCTATTCCAACTAGTAGTGCTAATCATAACACCTCTATTAAGATGCTTAAAGAAGTTATTTTTCCAAGGTTTGGAGTCCCTAGATATCTCATGACTGATGGTGGTTCACATTTTATTCATGGTGCTTTCCGTAAAATTCTTGCTAAGTATGATGTTAATCATAGAATTGCATCCCCTTATCACCCACAGTCTAGTGGTCAAGTAGAGTTGAGTAATAGAGAGCTCAAATTAATTTTTCAAAAGACTGTTAATAGGTCTAGAAAAAATTGGACCAAGAAACTTGATGATGCATTATGGGCCTATAGAACTGCATATAAAAATCCTATGGGTATGTCTCCTTATAAGATGGTTTATGGAAAAGCGTGTCACTTACCTCTTGAACTTGAACATAAGGCATATTGGGCCATTAAAGAGCTCAACTATGATTTCAAACTTGCCGGTGATAAGAGGTTATCTGACATTAGCTCACTTGATGAATGGAGAACCCAAGCATATGAGAATGCCAAGCTGTTTAAAGAAAAAGTTAAAAGATGGCATGATAAAAGGATACAAAAGCGAGAATTTAACGTAGGTGATTATGTGTGGCTATTCAACTCTCATTTAAGATTTTTTGCAGGAAAACTTCTCTCTAATGGGAAGGTCCTTACGTTATCGAGGAGGTCTATCGTTCCGGTGCCATAAAAATCAACAACTTCGAAGGCACAAGTCCGAGGGTTGTGAACGGTCAAAGAATCAAACATTATATCTTAGGTAACCCTATTAATGTTGAAACTAATATTATTGAAACCGTAACCCTGGAGGAATACATAAGGGACACTTTCCAAAACGTTTCAGACTCCGAAAAGGAATAGGTATGTGGTACGGTAAGTAAACCGACTCCAAAACAATTCTAATGGAAATTTTCCTCCGTTTTGGAATATTTAAAAATTTATGGAAGAAAGAAGTAATCCGGGAAGGAAACGAGGCCTCCACGAGGGTGGAGGGCGCCCCCCCCCTACTGGGCGCGCCCCCTGTCTCGTGGATACCTCGTGTGCCTCTCGGACTCCGTTTTCTTGCATGTTACGTATTTTGGTCGGTAAAAAATCATTATATAATCTCCCAGAAGTTTTGACCACCGTATCACGCAAAAATCTTCTGTCTTTGTTTCGAGTTGTTCCTGTCGTAGATTTAGAGCAATATGTCATCTCAAGATTCGGAGGGAGAAAGCTATGTGGCTGACTACCTTGCAGACCCTAGGGTCTACGGGGACTTGGACCATTGTGGCTGGACTACTAAGGAAGAAGAAGACCATGAGCCTAAGGGAAAGGAGGAGACAAGCTCAGACGAAGACGAAGTCCCATTACCTCAACCAGGGGATATGCACATGGAGTTTAAAAAGTCAAGCCTTCCGGATAGAGCAAAGAAGCCCAAGATCGAGTTTATCCCTTTTCGTCTATTGTAGGAAAACAAATAGGAATTGTACAAAAGAATATTAAACCTCGAGCGGGAGATCGATGATCTAAGGGAGCAAAATTCCGTTCTCAAGCGCAAGCTGAGAAACAAGCCTACATCACCAACAACTCCTTCTTCACCACCTCCGAGGACATAATCACATGGGTATGGGCACTCCCCTTGGCAACTGCCAAGCTTGGGGGAGGTGCCCCGGTATTGTATCACCATCACACTCCTATCTTTACCATTTTACTTAGTCCGATCCTTTTAGTAATATCTTGATCCAGTGGATTGAAGTTTTAGTATGAATTAGTTTTGAGTTTTGCTTTGTGACCTCTATGTAATCGAGTCCCTAAGTTATCTATAATAAAGATTAGTGTTGAGTCAAAAGGCTTTGCTATCTTGCTATGATCTTGAGAAAAAATAGAAAGAATAAAAAGAGTAAAAGACTTCATATTGATCTTATGGATAGTAATGACTTCACACATAGAAAGTATGAGGCATAAAGGTTGTTGAGAGTTGGCAAACATAGCTTTGGTCATCGTTGCAATTAATAGGAAGTGATAAAGAAAGAGAGGTTTTCACATATAAATATACTATCTTGGACATCTTTTATGATTGTGAGCACTCATTAAAGTATGACATGCTAAAGAGTTGGTGTTGGACAAGGAAGACAGTGTAATGGTTTATGTTTTCTTGCATCTCAGTTAAAGTATATTGTCATGGATCATTCAAACATGTTGAGCTTGTCTTTCCCCCTCATGCTAGCCAAAAATTCCTAGCACCAAGTAGAGATACTACTTGTGCTTCCAAATATCCCTAAACCAAGTTTTGCCATGAGAGTCCACCATATCTACCTATGGATTGAGTAAGATCCTTCAAGTAAGTTGTCATCGGTGCAAGCAATAAAAATTGCTCTCTAAATATGCATGACTTATTAGTGCGGAGAAAATAAGCTTTATACGAGCTTGTTATGGAAGCAATAAAAGCGACGGACTGCATAATAAAGGTCCATATACAAGTAGCAATATAAAGTGACATTCTTTCGCATTAAGATTTTGTGTATCCAACCCTAAAAGCGCATGACAACCTCTGCTTCCCTCTGCGAAGGGCCTATCTTCTACTTTATTTCTTTTACTTTATGCAAGAGTCAAGGTGATCTTCACCTTTTTCCTTTTTCATTTTATCCTTTGGCAAGCACCTCGTGTTAGAAAGATCCTGATATATATGTCCAATTGGATGTTCGTTAGCATGAACTATTATTGTTGACATCACCTAAAGGTGAATACATTGGGAGGCAGCATTATAATCCCCTATCTTTCTCAGTGTCCGATTAAAACTCCATAACCATAAGTATTGCGTGAGTGTTAGCAATTATAGAATATTATATGATAGTTGAGTATGTGGACTTGCTGAAAAGCTCTATTCTTGACTCTTTCTGATGTTATGATAAATTGCAATTGCTTCAATGACTGAGATTATAATTTGTTAGTTTCCAATGAAGTTTATGTTCCATACTTGACATTGTGAATAGATTGTTACTTGAGCATAAGAAATCATATGACAAAATCTATATATGTTGTTGTTATAAGAATGATCATGATGCCCTCATGTCCGTATTTTATTTTTATCGGCACCTCTATCTCTAAACATGTGGACATATTTTTTGATTTCGGCTTCCGCTTGAGGACAAGCGAGGTCTAAGCTTGGGGGAGTTGATACGTCCATTTTGCATCATGCTTTTATATCAATATTTATTGCATTGTGGGCTGTTATTACACGTTATGTCACAATACTTATGGCTATTCTCTCTTATTTTACAAGGTTTATCATGAAGAGGGAGAATGTCGGCAGCGGGGATTCTGGCTGGAAAAGGACCAAATATTGGAAACATATTCTGCACAGCTCCAAAAGTCCCGCAACTCCATGAAAATCATTTTTGGATTTAATAAGAAATGTTGGGCAAAGAAAGTACCTGAGGGGGCCCACACCCTGGCCAGGAGGGTGTGGGCGCCCCCCCCTACAGGGTGCGCCCCCCGTCTCCTGGGCCCCCTGGTGGCCCTCCGGTGCCCATCTTCTACTATATGAGGTCTTTTATCCTGGAAAAAATCAGAGGCAAGCTCACGAGACAAAACTCCGCCGCCACGAGGCGGAACCTTGGCAGAACCAATCTAGGGCTCCGGCAGAGCTGTTCTGCCGGGGAAACTTCCCTCCGGGAGGGGGAAATCATCAACATCATCATCACGAATGATCCTCTCATCGGGAGGGGGTCAATCTCCATCAACATCTTCACCAGCACCATCTCCTCTCCAAACACTAGTTCATCTCTTGTATCCAATCTTGTATCAAAACCACAAATTGGTACCTGTGGGTTGCTAGTAGTGTTGATTACTCCTTGTAGTTGATGCTAATTGGTTTACTTGGTGGAAGATCATATGTTCAGATCCTTAATGCATATTAATACTCCCCTGATTATGAACATGAATATGCTTTGTGAGTAGTTACATTTGTTCCTGAGGACATGGGTGAAGTCTTGCTATTAGTAGTCATGTGAATTTGGTATCTGTTCGATATTTTGATGAGATGTATGTTGTCTCTCCTCTAGTGGTGTTATGTGAACGTCGACTACATGACACTTCACCATTATTTGGGCCTAGAGGAAGGCATTGGAAAGTAATAAGTAGATGATGGGTTGCTAGAGTGACAGAAGCTTAAACCCTAGTTTATGCGTTGCTTCGTAAGGGGCTGATTTGGATCCATATGTTTCATGCTATGGTTAGGTTTACCTTAATACTTTTTTTGTAGTTGCGGATGCTTGCAATAGGGGTTAATCACAAGTGGGATGCTTGTCCAAGTAAGGGCAGTACCCAAGCACTGGTCCACCCACATATCAAATTATCAAAGTACCGAACTCGAGTCATATGATCGTGATGAAACTAGCTTGACGATAATTCACATGTGTCCTCGGGAGCGCTTTTCTCATTATAAGAAATTGTCCAGGCTTGTCCTTTGCTACAAAAAGGATTGGGCCACATTGCTGCACCTTATTTACTTTCATTGCTTGTTACTCGTTACAAATTATCTTATCACAAAACTATCTATTACCTACAATTTCAGTGCTTGCAGAGAATACCTTACTGAAAACCGCTTGTCATTTCCTTCTGCTCCTCGTTGGGTTCGACACTCTTACTTATCGAAAGGACTACGATAGATCCCCTATACTTGTGGGTCATCAAGAACCCCCTCGTGCGACCGTGTTCGCCCCCCGCGGGCGGCCGTCCGTGCCCCCCATCCATCCTCCCTAGCGGCCTTCCCCCACCCTTCCTCTCCCCACCGTCGCCGGTGTGCGTCGCCAGGATCGACTCGGGCGACGCCGGTGACGGCGGCCCACAGCTTTTCCCCTCCGGTGGTGGATCCTGTGCGGGGCGGATCTGCTGCTGGAGGTGCTTCCAGGTGGCGTTGGTGCGGCCCGGTGGCGGGGTAGCTCGGCACTGGCATCGGTGGCCGGTGGTGTGCGGCGCGGCCGTTGGCGGCGGAGCTCCGCGGCGGCCTGGGCTGGCAGCGCCCGCTCGGCCTAGATCTGGGCCCCTTCTGGGCCGGGGTGGGCCGGCGGCTCCGTTCTGCGGCGTAGTTTCCTCGAGGTGGCGTTGGGGCATCTGGATCCTCGGTGGTGGCGGCGTCGTTGTCAGCTTGCTGCAGCATGGCGGCGGAGACTTTGCAGGCTTGATCTGAGCCCGGTCGGGCCCGGGTGGCCTGGTTTGCTTCCTGCCGCTGCGTCCGGCCGGCTACCGCGATGGCGCTGGAGGAACTGGCCTCTTGTGCGACGGCGGTGGAGGTTGTTGCCTCTCGCTTGGCCACGGTGCTGCCACCCTCGGATCCTTGCATTCTCATTCTCTGTCCTCTAGGTCCCACGATGATGGCCTCAGTGAGACGGCGTGGGTGGCTTCAAGAACGTGGCGCGCAGGCAGGTGGGTGGAGTGCGGTGCGGAAGACTCTAGAGCGGTTGGGTAGTGGTGTTCTGGGGGTGGGAGAAATCTCTGTCGGCCTGTCCGACTCCGATGCGGTGACGCCTGCGTGTGCCGTCACCCCTCCTTGGAGGGCGTTGGGCGACCCCTTTCACCTCCTTCCTCCGTGTGCCGGGGGAATCCCTAGGACATGTCCGGGTAACAACGTCCTCGTCGTCGTACTCCTTCCTGAAGGTGTTACTTGGCACGTGGAGCTCCGGAGTGGTGGGACGACTTCGGCGGGCGTGGCGGTAGCGGATCATCTACTTGTTGTCGAGCTGCCATCGTTGGCATTTGTTTCTCTTTTGTTCTGCTTGTTTTATCTTTGGGCTAGATGTGTTGTTCGCCCCAGCTATGGTTTGGTGTGGCCGTGTGGGTGCTATATTAATATAGCAGGGCGCAAGCCTGTTTCGAGAATGGTTGTTTCTATTCTATGAAGGCAAGCTGCAAATTTTAGCCGTTTGTTTAGGGTTATGCTTCTCCTTCTTGGGGCATATAGAAGCACCAAATAAAGCTCAAGTCCAATGAAACAGGATGTTAGATTTGCGCATGTAAGCAAGATCGTGCATCCATGTGGACAGGCGTTTTTCTAGGAGGGAAATGCAGCTGGTGCCGACTGCTAAGCTAGTTAGCTGCTGTTAATTGCTAAGTTGTTGCCGATCGAGCTAGGAACAGTTTTGAATGGTGGCCACTTGGATTGCATAATTTGCCGGAGAAGAGCCCGATTGGCTCACTCTCTTACCACGCCGCACCGTATCGTTATATTATACGAGGAACGAATGAGGTTATTTCCATTCCTGTCAAATTCCGCTGGATGTGCATGTAGCAGTCATTTGACCTTGCAATTGGTTGACCATGCATGTGGGCGCGTCCCTATTTGTGGAAAGTCACGGAGACAGTTTCAGTTCAGCGGACACGCTATGCACCGCTGCACAAGATCAGTATGCGCCAATATATAAGGCAATAATGCAGCAGCCCAAGGGTTGACGTACACTTGCATCCATCAGTTGAGGTCTGACCTTGTGTGTGCGTGAGAGAAAAGAGAGCCGGCTTATCACCCATCCATCGTTATCGTCGTGTGGATCGGATAGAAGGGTACGTGGATGTATACGACCGCGACCAATTCCGTAACGCTGCCGATATCTGTCCGTTCTTTCTGTCGTCGCTAGCTAGAGAACCAAACTGTGGTTGGATGATTTAAGGAACAGTGGTATCCCAAGCGCTTTCAGTGAAAGAAGACGTTTTTATTGACAACGAGGCACCTACGGAGACTTCGTAAATCTCAAGATGATATGCCGGTTCAGTCATGGCCGGTCCTGAGATTTTGGGGGCCCTGGGCGAAAACTACAATCCGGTGTCCTTCGGGGCCCTTAATATAAATGTCTAATTGGTAACCATCATATGTAGATATAATTTTTATGAAAGAAAATAATTAAGTGCATACAAAATGATTGTGCATATCACATAATGTATTACATATTACCTTCAAAAATTTCTCCTAACATTCTGAGATGCAAAATCGCTAATGGTAGTATCAATATCAATTTCATCAAGCAATTTTTTCTCAATGCATAAAGTTGCCAAGCTATTTAACCTCTCTTGCAACATTGTAGATCTCAAGTAGTTCATCAACAATTTTAACTTTGAAAAACTTTCTTTCACAGGCATAGTAAAGAAAATCCGATATGCAACAGAAATAAATATGAGCTCATGATCACTCGCATAGCTATCATCCATGTTGACGTCAACATTGTCTTCTATAGGAGTATGACCATCATCTTCCTGATTTACAATAGTTTGGTCATTCGCAAGAACTATCGCCAACTCCTCTGAATTTCTTGGAGTGCTTGTATCGCTCTCTTAATATTTAAAAATAGATCTTCTCAATTATTATATCTCCTCATCCGCCTCCTTCTACCTGAACTCGACATGACCCCTGCTGAAATTGAAAGGAACAAATTAGCTTATAAAATTAGCGCGAAGCTAATTAAATTATTGTATAGAAAATCATCTAATTTAATGACAATCTGCTAGGGCATAGTATAATACTTTCTCTCTGTAATCTAACCTGGTTACCTGTGCGTACTGATTCAAGCGCCCTAACAATAATTCCTTGTTAACCGAGAAATGGATCTTTTACCCTAACAACAAGCCTGGGCAAATCATCAAACCCCAATGTAAAGTGGCGCAAAAAGTCCAGTCCCTCTATTAACCTGTTCGATCGATCAACAAGTTGGGAATCAGGATTAGAAAGAAAGGAAACAGGATTACAAGCAGAAGAACATGCGAGTGAAGAGGGTAACTGCCGCAGTCGTTGGGTTATTCGTGAGGAGGCAGTCTCGAAGAGGATTAAACGATCAGGAACATCAGAACAACCAAAAGGGCAGGGAAAGACCGATCCGAAGTTACAGGAAATCGTGATTTTTAGGAAAGAAATCGTGATTAGCGAATCAAACCATTCTTTTCTCTCGTGTCTCCACGTACATGCATGTACCAGGCCCACCATATCTTTTGTAGTTTCCTAGGCTAGCACGCCAGAGGCTCTTAGCGAGGCGCTGAGATCGACTTCAATTTTTTTTCCACTCCAAGACCTGTATGCATGTACATAAGTATACCTGGAGGGGCCCCCTGACTTTTGGGGGCTCCGGGGCGGCCGCCCCGTTCGCCCCTCCTCAGGACGGCCCTGGGTTCAGTCTCTCAAAGATGCTCATAATGATAGAGTGACATGTTTGCATTTATATGGATGAGTATATGTGCGTATGTATGAGCACTTGCGTTTGTGTTAAAGAAAAAAGCTAGCCAGGTCGTACGTACATGTGTACGGCGGGGGTTGGACTTTTGGATATGGCCGACATACGTGTCCCTCTGACTTGTTGCCTCGTACGTAACTGTCACAAGCAAAAACAACTACTATGTGGGGGTGTCGTCTGTAACCAGGACAGCTATTCGTCTGACCGAAAAAGTCTACGTTCTCATCAGCCACTTGCAGAGGTAAGATGATGAGCATGGGTCGACCAAACACATGAATGGTGCTTGCACACAAGGCACCGACTCCGTTCCATTCGCTGGCCGTCGCCGTCCATCGATTAGTTGTCGCTGTTGCTGTTGCTGTTGCTGTTGCTTAACTGATAGAAGGAGGGGCCGTACTTTACTAATACTGCTGCGTTCATTATACGTACTTGCGAATGCTGGTTAGATAATGCAACTATAATTTGGTTGGAGAAACATGCGGCACGAATGATCGATCGACCATGAGGTCGATGCGTGGAAAATGAGGGGCATTGGATCAGGTCATCCCGGACCAAGACTAACACACCAACCTCTAACAGATGTGAGGTGATACATTGCGTGTTTAAACCAGACGCCTTACTTATAGCTTGTTCAACGGCCATGTGCCTGCACATAATGAACGACTAGCGCTTGTACACTGTACATTACTAAATTACAGCAAGATTTATGAACCACCTATCGACGACTATCAACATTGGAGTGAATCGAAGGCACACCACCGTCATCCTCCCTCTCTCACTGGAGCCGGTGAAACATTCTTGTAGTGACAGTCTAGAGGTTGTCGCACTAATGCCTCACAAAATCAGCTCACCAGAATAGGAACCGTCGCCGATGAAGAAAAACATATATAGAAAGTTTTATGAGGTCGGCTAGTCGATGCTCTAACTTCGATCCTAGATTTGCCAAATGGGCCAGCCACATTAGGGGGATTTGCACCCATCTTGTGGCCAATGGAGGTCTGATCCACCTTCAGTATGCAGATGACACCATTATGATGGTGGAAGGATCGCACGAGGATATTCAGAACCTCAAGTTCCCCCTCCTCTGCTTTCAGGAGATGTAGGGCCTCACGATTAACTTCGCCAAAAGCGAGGTGATGGTCCTTGGGTATTCCCAGGCGGAAGCTCAGCGAATCGCCAATCGCTTGAATTGTCGCTTGGGATCCTTCCCGACTACTTACCTAGGCGTGCCAATTAGTGACACACGTCTACTGGAGAAGGACTTCCCCCCAATAATCGCCAAGCTCCAACCTATAGGATGGAGCCTTGGCAGGGGAGATAGCTTTCCAAAGCCGCTCGAGTGATTCTGATGAACTCCTCCCACATTAGCCTATTGATGTACATCATGAGATTCTATAGTCTACAAGAATCCCTTCATCATGAGGTCACCAAACTCCTCTTCAGATTCTTTTGGGCTGGAGAGAACTATAAACAGAAGTACCACATGGTGAAGTGGTCTAAGATCTATAAGCCTAAGGACCAAGGAGGCCTTGGGGTCATTTCATCCAAGCGGATGAATATTGCCCTCCTCTCCAAATGGCTTTGGCGAATTCAGATCGATGAGGGCGGCCTGTGGCTGGAGATTATCCGCGCGAAGTACCTTCGCGGGCAACCGCTGGCCTTCGCCCCTAGATCTGAAGGGTCCCAATTCTGGCAATCGGTGATCCGTCTGATGCCGGTCTTGCGCATTGGGACCTCCATTAAAGTGGGCACCGGGTCCGGCACCCTATTCTGGCTTGATAGGTGGGCTGGGACCCGTCCCTTTGCGGAACGCTCTTACACGTTATTCTCGATCTGTGCCCGCCCATAGCTTTTTGTGGCTGTGGCTTTAGCTGACTTGGGCGCTATTGCCTTCCGTCGTACCTTCGGGGCGGTGGAGCTCGAGCAATGGGATGAATTACTCGAGTGTATTGCCCTACACTCCCCCTCTCTCGAGCCCGATTCACTGTCTTGGCATCTCGAGCCAAAGCGGCAGATTCTCGACTAGGTCCCTTTATCAGGCCATTGTTCCCACCCCTGGCCCGGTGGAACTATCGGTGCTTTGGGAGATCAAACTCCCCTTGAAAATCTGCATATTTCTCTAGCAATGGGTCCGAAGCCGTCTCCCTTCAGGCACGGAGGTCTGAAAACGTAATGGCCCTAGGGACGGCTCTGCCCCATTTGTTTGGTACCGGAAGACTGCAACAACATCTTCTTTCGGTGCCCTGCGCAGTTCCTATGGAGCTGCTTTCGAGAGGTGGTTGGCGGCAATTGGTGCCACGACAACCTCCCGGACTTGTTTGGGGAGGTCCTTAGGCTCCCCGGCCCTAGTCGCGCCCCCACTTAGGTGGCTTTGGGTACCCTGGCATGGACCCTCTGGTGTGGCCGCAATAAACTAGTCGTCGAACGCGTGATTCCGTGCCGTGTGACTGATGCAATCTATAAAATGTGTGGTTTCTTACAGCTTTGGAGACCGCTTAGCAAGCGGCGCGATCGAGATGTTATCGACGACATCATTATTGCGGGCCTTCGTTCCTCGGCGTCGGCTTTTGCTCCACCACCTATCTCTCATCAAAATATCCATTTTGTAATGCAACTAGCCAAAAACTACTCTGACTAACATAGAGCTCATATTCTACACTAGTACATCTGACCCAGTGTAGACCGTAGCTTGGTGAAAAGTTATGTATGTAAGTTTGTGAAAAGGGTGAAAATGTCATGAATGAAGGCAATGGATAAAGAAAACTTACAATAAGCGCAAACCACAAATAATAATTTTTTGGTACATCAAGTAACAAACCATGATACCCAAAATTATCTAAGCATTCGCATACATAATTTAAATATTCCGATAACATCCTCACCTTTTTGTATCTCACCTACCAAATCGGGATTTATATACGAGCTAGGCCCACACCAGATGATGTGATTTCTATTGGAGTATAACCAAATGCCAAGATAGTTAAGCAGAATATCTAGACCCGTCGACCAAGATAAAACAAATAATGAAAGAACATTTCATAAAGAAAAAATAAATAAATAAATAAATAATGATTATTTTGCACATAATTTACATAGAAACGACGGTTTAATATAATATGCAAGAATAAGCATATAATAGTGATTTTTTTTTGCAAAAGAAAAGTTTCGTAAGGACTTAATTAGTGATTTTGGTATTACCCTAAAACAGGAAAGAAAAGAAAAGAAAAGAAAAAATAATGAAAACAATGAAGTTCCCTAAGAAAGAATGAATTAGTGGCATTGTTTTACCCTTTAAGAATAAAGAAACTAGAAAAAAATCGAAAAAAACAAAGACAAAGTTTACGCATAAATTATATTTTTTTATAATATTTAAAATAAGCATACAATTGTGAAATATTTGCAGAAAAGCAATTTTCCTAAGAAATAGTGAATTAGTGGCATAAATTACACTTTTTGTACTATGAAAAGAATAAACATATAATAGTGCAATTTTCACACTAATATAATTTGCATACATATTGTATTTGTGTGTATACTTACACACACAAAAATAAAAAAAAATGAAGTTTTCATAATAAAGAATTTTCCAGATATAAAAAGTAAAATAAAATCCAACTAATGAAGTTTGCTAAAGAAAATTGAATTAGTGGCATTGGTATTACCCTTTAAGAAAAAAAGAAAAATAAACAAAATGTAAAAAGAAATTACAAAATTTGCACATAATTTATAAAAATTGCAAATTTTTAATATCCAAGAATAAGCATATGATAGAGGAATTTTAGGAAAAATAAGTTTCCAAAAAGAATGAATAGTGGCATTCGTATTACCATTAATAAACTAGAAAAATGAAACAAAAATAAAACAAAATCAAAACCATGAATTTTTATAAGGAATAATGAAATAGTGGAATTGGTATTACCCTTAAAGATTAAAGAAAATAAAATAAAAACTAAAAAGGAATTAATATAATGATTTTTCTTAAGAAGGAATGATTAGTGGTATTGGTATTAACCTTTAAGAAAAAATAATACTAAAGGAATGTAATACAAAGAATGGCAAAATTTGCACACTATATAGATAAAAGTGCATTTAAAAAAATGCAAGAATAAGAATATAATAGTGTAGTTAGGGGCATTTGTATTACTCGTAATTAAAAAATAGAATAAAACAAAATCAAAATAATGAAGATTCCTTAGAAAGAATGAATCAGTGGCATTGGTATAACCCTTTAAAGAAAATAAAAAATCAGAAACAAAAAATGAGAAAATTTGCACACAATATACATGAAAAATGCGCTTTCTTAAAATATGCAAGAATATAGTGATGTTTTTTCAAACATAAATTCACTAAGAAGGTATGAATTAGTGGCATTGATATTGCCTTTAAAGAAAAAGAAAAAGGAAATAAGAAAAATAAAAATAAAAATAAAACAATAAAGTTTTATAAGGAAAAATGAATTAGTAGCATTGGTATCAACCTTTAAGGAGAAAGACAAAAAATTGAACACAATTTTGCACTGAAATTACACTTTATTAATATGCGAAGGTTAACTATATAATAGTGTTATTTTGATACAAATTGTATAGTATTTGTGTGCATACGTTTACACTTACCCAACATCTCAAATATAGCCACAAAAGGAAAAAAACAAAACCCACCTATTAAAAAAGAAAAAGAAAAAGAAAAAAGTAATACAAAAACAGATAGAAAGAGAAAACAAGAAAAAAAAAAGGAGAAAGGGGTAGGCTGGGACGCACCTTGTAATGGGATTTGGACCGTTAAGAAATTGACTGGCTTAAATATGTGGCCAGTTGATTTAACAAAGTCCAAGCACAACTGAGAAAACAGCAGAAAAAAAAGCAAGAATCGCAAAGTGAGATCAATGGCACACAAAATTGATTGACCCGAAATAAAATTTTGCCTTTTACGCGACGGTTATTTTGCAGGAAAATTTCAGGCGACTTACATGCAGCTAAATTGAAGTTTTATTCACCAATGAGGGACACAAGTCTGCATGTACCTGCATGTTAATTACTTGAGTTTTTTTTTAGAGAGAACCACACATTATATTATATCAAATAAAAAGAGTACATCATGTGGGACGTACGGAAAAACCAGGACTGACAGGTTAATTACTTGAGTTCTGTGTGCATATTTCACACAAAACCGGCCGGGTGGGGTTCTATTACACGTACTCCAAATCCATTATGCCATTCCTTACTCAATCTCAACCTCTCTCTTTCTCTTCTTCTCTCTTTGAGATTATCAACGTGGTTCGTTACGTGTAATTGCACGGCAAGTGATGCAATGACGACTAATTTGGCCTAATCCTATTGGCACGAGCTCACAGTAAGTCAGCGCAGTGTTTATATCAGGCAGGCATACATCTTGCCTTGCATGCCTATAGATGCTTTCTGAGGCCCGTCCTGTGACTTTGCCACTTCTCTTGCAGTGTAAATTTCGAAGCTCTCTCGCCGCCGTAGTTACTTGCTACCTATTTGGGAAGGATACAACATTATGCATATGATACAAAATTTCTACTGCGTTTATCTTGGGCCCTCGTTAATCTCTTGGTCATCAAAGCGGCAGCCCACGGTCTCCCGCTCCAGCGCCGAGGTAGAATATCGCGCCGTGGCTAATGCCGTGGCCAAGTGCTCTTGGCTCCGTCAGCTGCTCCAGGAGTTGCTTTGTGATGTTCATAAGGCCACTCTTGTCTACTGCGATAACGTCAGCGCGGTCTACCTTTCTGCCAACCTGGTGCACCAACGACGTACGAAGCATATTGAGCTCGATATTTACTTCGTGCGCGAGCAGGTTGCCCTTGGCCGTGTTCGGGTTCTTCATGTGTCGACGCCGCGACAGTTTGCTAATGTAATGACTAAGGGATTGCCTACTCCCGTCTTCGAGGAGTGTTGGTCCAGTCTATGTGTCTCTGGCGACGCTTCGACTGCATGGGGGGGGTGTTGAGTTGTATTTTGTGTTGCATGTATATTGGAGTTGTGTCCCACCTCCTAGTCTTGTATAGTTGAGGTAAAGGCCTTCCCTTGTAATTATATATACGTGCACCAGCACCCCATCAATACAACCTCTATTGTATTGCAATCTTTCCTATCTACACACAAGATCTACTCCAAGATCTTAGATAAGAACAACAAGTTTGTACATAGTCTGGTTACAAAGTATAGGTGAGGACCTCTACTTGGCTTTGGGAAGCCTTCACATACTTTCTACTTATAGCTGGAATACTCTAGAAAACATTATGTAAGTTTTACCATTCTACTCATAGCTACTCACAACTAGAAGACTCTAGAAAACAGTAGGTAGGGTAGAAAGAAAAGAAATACTACACTAGAGTAGAAGCATCTAGAAGTAGCCAAACAAATCTGACATACGATTTTTTTTCTCATCTAGTGTTCCTCATCATTCTCCCCTGGTTGTTTGGAACTCGCCCTAGATTTATCTTCATAGAGCGCTTCTTCTGGATGGTAGAGAGTCAAGTCCAACATTGAAAGTGTTGGATATGCCAATGTCGCTTGGAAGATCTATCACATAAGCATTATCATTTATCTTCTTCATGATAGAGAAGGGATACCTTCGCTGCCTAAGCTTCCTCTTAACACCTAAAGGCAGCTCTCTTTTCAGAGGTAGAGCATCACCTTATCACAAACTTAGAATGATTTTGGCCTCCTTTTGCAAGCAGCAAGTTGTTTATATTTCTGATTTTGTGCTTTCAGAACACCACGAATCTCTTCAAATAACTCAGTTTAATTATCAGCAAAGGACAATGCTGATTTTGAGTTTCCCCTTGATGGTAGCTTCACCAGGTCCACCTTTTCAGCAATCCTTGTATTAATAAGAACATAACCTAAAAGAGCGTTATTAAGGAAAAAGGCATCAGAGGCAAAACACTGAATGTATTAGCCATAAGATCCTTCTAAATTCGAAGAAAAACAACAAGAAGTTCATAGATCAATAGAATAATCAAATCAACTAATCACAGGATCAAATTAAGGAACATGCATCTTCAAGAATTACCTTGTATAGTCAAGGTGGGGTGATCTAAAAACAGAAAGAAGAGGGAAAATCACATTATTTTTGCTGCAGAATAAGCCAAGCAGGAAAGGAAGGGAGAGTTCTCAAAAAAAAAAGGAAAGGAAGGGAGAGACCTAGCATTGCCATTGCTCTGCCGTTGCTGCCACCTCCCTTGTCGCCACTGCCACCCTTGTCCTTGATGTTGCTCTTGCCGAGGAGGTCGACCTAACCACCAGTCATGCTCCACTGCCGTCCATGAGCCCTTCGTGAGGTGAGTTCGCAGGAGGTGAAGTCAGCAGTAGCAGCAAGCAACTCCTAATATAATGCATATTGGTCCATACAAATTAATGCAAACAATACTTCTGTAATGATAAATCAAGGAAATCTGGAGTACCTGATGACATGAGGTTGGCTCTTTTTCACAGTAATAACCTAATCTTAATCAGGAGCCATCGCACAATGTAAAATCCTAGAGCTGGCAAAGGAAAGTGTTCATAGTCTAGACAGTACCTTGGACGGATTAAAAGCTGAAACATTACTGCTACAGGATGGTATGCCTTCGACGGGTTAAGGTGGAATATATTTTGACAAATTGGTGGTTTAGTCTTCTGTGCGAGCAAGCAAGACTTCTGCTATGACAAAATTACTACTCCCTCCGTTCCTAAATATTTGTCTTTTTAGAGATTTCAAATGGACTACCACATACGGATGTATATAGACATAGTTTAGAGTGTATTCACCCATTTTGCTCCGTATATAGTCACTTGTTGAAATCTCTAGAAAGACAAATATTTAGGAACGGAGGGAGTATTATACAAAGAAAAGGAAATTAAGGTTCTAAGTTTTCAGCAGTTAGTCCATCTATCGATATGTGCCTATTTGTATTTTATACTACATCCAGTGTTGAATAGGCGCAAATAACATAGTGACGAACAAAAAAGGCAATCAGATATAACTCAACTGGGTGGTCATTCACGAGCATAGTACAGCTGACAAAGCAATCTAGATTTGGTGTGTTTTTTCTGGTATTTAGTGCGATAATAATGAACATTTGGAAAATAAAATAAACAAATTCAGTCGTGTCGAGTAAACAACTCCAGATAGTGATCCAACCATAGCTCGCTTGATCTTATCATTCATTGGGTATAGAGCAACAACAAACATGGATTATCAACGAAGCTCTAGGATTGGCAATTTTATGAATGGAAATAACAAGTACAGACTTTCCAACATTGGGGGCACCAACTCGACAAGCCCAAACAACTGTTAGCAAGCACTAGATAAGTTAAACCTACACAGAGGACTAAATGAAGCAAAGTATCATCTGGGCTAGACGAAACAGAAAAACCAGTGCAGCTATTATATTTTGTGAGCTTAAAATCGGCTGAGTCAAATGGAATGACAAAAATATCAAGAATCCGGTTAATGACAAACAAGACGCAGTCCCATGAGCCTGGATCCTAGTAAAATCCTATTTCATGTGATACTGATTGGGGGATAGCTACTGTGAAGGTTCAGTCATTGTGTGTCCTATTAACTTAACCAGCTCATGACCTAGCAGGTTAGTACTGGAAGGTTCTGTCTGCGAATGACCTTCAACAGTGACATACTCTAGAATTTCAGCAAGTGATCTAGCAGGCTACCGTTACAATTGCAGATTAGGTAAATATAAACACCGCTCTCAAAGCTTCAACAAGTTTCAGAGCTTAACACCTGACTGTTCAGTATAATACAGATATCAATTGAGGTTCACATCACACAATGAAGAATGGATAAACATGAAACTACCCAGACAGTACACTAACCTGATTAATGCAGTAGCTGCCGTGTGAGTTTATTCAGACGCAATCCTTCCTGGTTACATGCTTCCATATGATCAGGCCCCATCTGCATATCGGTGTAAATATGACCTTGTGAGCACCAGCTTCAACATCAAATCTCATCGTGTAAGAAAACATAGATTCATTATATCAGAAAATTGTTCATATCCTTCTATGCCTGAATTGCAAATTTAGGAACAGCAGCTAGGCAGCGTACTCTGCCTGTTACCAAGGATGCAAATCAGGAGGGATGGGGTGGTCAGCAGAGGCCAAATGCGGTGAGGTTCGTGGAGCAGGGGGTGCGTCGGGCCCGACGTTCCATGCAAGCTCGGCTGCGGCGGCGCACATGAACGTACCTCGGCGGGGCCGGCCGGTGTGTGTGTGCCGAAGAAGTGCGCAACCCTCCGGCCGGCGGCTGTCGTCCGGGCCAGGCGCGGGAGGAGGGCGACGCTCCATGCAGCCGACGAAGCAGGGGAGGAGGTGGCGGCGGAGTCGAGTGAGAGGGGATATTTTTCTTTCGCCATGGGAGCCCAGGAAGGAAATCCATGGGCGGCCTCACACACTGACAGTAGTACAGTACGAAGGAAGGAAGGAAGGAAGGAAGTGGGGTGAGGCTTGGCGAGTGATTAGTCCCACCTCGCGGAGCGGAGCGGGTGGGCGAAGGCGCGGGGGGTACAAATAGGGGGTGCGGGGCTAGCGGTGAAGGTTGCCTTAAACTAATGAGTAAGGAAAACAAAGCGGTGCGGTGAGAGCCGCTCGCGGTGCGGGGTCAAAACCCGCACGGCAATTTTTGCAGGGGAAAGAGGCTGGCGCGGGCACGGACACTGCTTACTTTGCAGGACTTGCCTGTGCGGGCCTCCCTACCCACCAAGTCATCAACTCTAAACTTTTTTATTAGGTAGCAGGCCCTTTGTGCGTAGAATTCCATTGGGTCAGACTTAAGTACGGGCGGATCATTTGAAGAAATCCGTCGCCTAATAATAAGACGTCAGATTTGCAATAGATATTGTGTTGCCGAATCTTTTTTCAACAGAGATGATGACACAGAAATTTTTGTAATTTTTTTGCAAGATGTTACAGAAATGTTTGTATTTTTTTGCAACAAAGTTCAAGTTGCAAAAAATTTAGGCAATATAGTTAATGTTGCAGGAAATGTTTGTCGGCGAAGCGACAATATCGGTATTCTTGCTGACGGCGACCCCAATGGCGGCGGTCAGAGGCGTCAGCTTGGGGGCAGCTCGGGAGGCGACTGCTCATGCTTGTCGGCAGCCTCATTGGCGGCCTCGTCGACGACAATCGGAGCAGCACTTAATCTATGTAAGACGTTGCTTCTGAACCATCTAATTAAAATCAAATTCGGCGGCTACAGAGGCCGCGAACACATGCATCATTATCAGCTGGATGATTTGAATCATCCCCCCCCCCCCCCCCCCCAAGTATTCGGGACTAGTTTTTGTGCTTACAAATCGATCAGTCTCATAGGGACATATTACATCCGTCGCCTTGGGCGTGAGGCACATATCACACTGTCTATACTAGAAAAAGAGTCGTGCGTTGCAAAGAAAAATTCATAATCTCCAATGGTCAAGATCATATTTTACTGCATCACTTAGATACACTATCATTCTCAATTTCGTGAAAATATGAACAATTTTGGAATCATGAACATTTCTTCAAACTTGTGACATTTTCAAATTCGTTAACACTTTTACAATTTTTCAAACATTTTCTAAAATCAAGATTTTTTTTTCAAATCATTAACATTTTAAACTATTTGCAAACCTTTTTTTTATGTGAACAATTTTTCTAAACAATGTTCTTGAATCGAGGAATATTTATAGAGTCGACAATTTTTTCCTGGAAATTGGTGGAACAATTTTGAAATTCACAAACATTTTTTTTATTTTACGATTTTTTTTGAAATGCATGATCATTTTTGAATCAGCGAACATTTTCTGAATGAATAAACTATTTTGTAAGTCATGAACGGTTCATTCAATGCAATGGGGCTGGGGCAAAAGCTTACCTCTTGAATTCCGTAGGAGGGGCGGAGGAAAGAAGATCAGCAGGAACATACGTTGCCGGTGGAACAAGAACGTCCTCACAGCAGTCACAGGGAAAGCATGTCCTCCTCCCGTCGCCCGGCGTCCCAAGTCCAAGTCGCACGCGCACCCCGCACGCGGATGGATGGCTACTTCTTCTATATGTAGAGAGATGGGGGCATGATGCAGATAACAAGCTATGGAGGGGTGCAGCCACGTGGTCACAAAGTAACTGAAAGTATCAAATTTTCAGATATTTTTCTTGCCTCTAGCATGAATTCAAATGTACCTAAAAGTTCTTTAATTTTCAATCACTTTTGTCAGCAAGACAACCCAGATTCTAAAGCAACAGTAACAACCACAGGATTAAGGTTGTACGGACACAAGCATAACTGACTGAAATCTGTTTTTGTTACAGGCAGCTGCACAATAGACAGACCTGATATCGTGTGTTGATTTACAACCCAACCCAATCACAGTTGTGATCAGGGAAACAGCCGGTGCGACCAAATATCTCCTTCCGCCAGCAGGACGACAGCAAGGTTGACGAGCCAGAGAAGAGGACGTATTAGTATTGTACATTGAGCCATTGGGCGTTGGCAGGTATTTGAGGTTACTGCGGCGAAGAGGGTTTTAGGTTGCAGGTTTGGCCATCCCACAGGGTTTGCTGGTTCTCATATATGTGTAATCAATCAATGATGAAATCTTTCTCTCATATGTGGGGGTAACCTTCTTTCTAAAGTTGGTGACCTTAGGGCATGCACAATGGTGCTATCCTAGGAGTGCCACCTAAGATAGGTGATGAGGTGGAGGAAAGAGAATTCATAAGAAAAGGCTTGTCTTCTCTTATTTAAGAGAAGACAAGAGGTGATCTCTTAGCACAATATGTCTCACCACATTTTTAGGAATTGCTAGTTATTGAAGATAAGGCTAAGAGATGATCCATTATAGACAATCTTTTTTGTCATCTCTAAATCACATGCAAAACTTAAGATAAGACTATCTTATCAACCATTGTACATGCCCTTATCAACCCTGCTACAAGGCAACGGATGAGGATCTTGTGACCCAGACTTTTTGTGAAGTTGATGTGCAGCATATACTATTGTTTCCTTTGCCGACATATGACATGAAAGATTTCGCTGCATGGAGCCTGACAAATAACAGGATTTTCTCTGTATGTACTGCCTATTATGCTGAATGGGATCATCGACATGGGTTCAAATTAAGGCATACAAATGGTATGGGAACTGTCGATTCAAACAAGATATGGTACCATATTTGAAGTCTGCAAGGCCCTAGCAAGGTAAGAAATTTCTTATGGAGAACACTACACGGAACTTTGCCTTGTCACGTCACTTTAGCAAATAGGCATATTAAGGTCTCTCCACAATGCCTGAGGTGTTCCCGTGGTACAGATGATGTGCATCATCCTCTTCCGTTTGTCAAAAGGCCATGGAAGACCATGGATGTGGTGCAGATGATGAATCCTCAATGATCTCCAACCTTCCATCCAAACCTCCATGGTGCCTTTGACGACTGCTATAATTTAGTTTGTGTAGCTGTTTTACAATATTGTTTTAGATAATGTAATGTTGTTGCTCATATGTTTGGGAGTGGTTTCATGAACCAACCAGTGAGATTATCCCACCAGTGATTGATGTTGTAACTCGTGTCAAAGTTTTAAAAAGTTGGGTGGTTAATGTAAAAAATAAATCAATCAATGGTGAACTCTTTATCTCATATAAAAGAAAACGATATTTACATTCCTACCTCTAGTTGGCGCCCACTTATCTGTTTTTTTATCATAGTTTGCAAGCGCCCTCAATTTCAAAACTCGAATTAAATTTGTTCACACCTATTGATACAGATGCTTTTGTAATACTTTCTGTTTACATGGTACTTATAATTTTTCTTTTATAAATTAGGAGGACAAATTATTACCCTTTATAGATTATTAAGGGACAAAAAAAATTCATTTTAGGCCGGCCGCTCGGGAAGCTAGACTTGTCCAAAAAAAAAAGGTAAAAACAAAGCAAACAAAAGTAAAGAAGTCGTGTAGTGGGCCGGCCCAAAGAAGGAAAACAGGTAGGTTTCCGTCCCAAATCCCCCAAACCTCCATCGCTGGGTCTCCGGCGAGCTCTCCGGTGCCGGCCGCCAGCACCTCCCGGCCTCCTCTTCTAAGGATTTCCTCTATCAAAATAAAGAAGAAAAATAAACCGCTCCCCCACCCAAATCGATCTACCCATCTCAACCTAGCTAGGTTTCCGGCGAGGCGATGGCCAGCCTCTGTGCCAAGGCCAGCGCCGGCCATCTCCGCGTCTACGGCCCGCCGTTGCTTCATGAAGGCGCCCTGTCCATGGAGGAGAGGGAGCAGGACACATCGCTCCTCCTCATCAAGATGGGGCACCACCGCAACGAAGCCGTCAAGCTGCTCGCCTCGCACCCCGATCTGCTACGGTTCCTCGATGCGGCGACCTGCGTCGGCCTGCTCGATCCGGTCTCCAACATGGTCGTCAGCGCCCTTCTTGCCGCCGCAGCAGATCCCGTCGGCGGGGCCTCGGCGCTCGTCGGCGCCGACAAGGACGTGGAGCGGCGCTCCCTCGATGGCCTCGTCGCCTTCCTCACCTGCTTCTTCCCTCACCTCACCGACTGGGAGGCCGTCAGGTACCTTGTCCTCGCCCAAGCCGACCCGCTCGTTGCCGCGCGCATCGTCGTCGAGGACCGCCGCACCAAGTGCTTCCGCCCAGGCTCCGCGGCCACCAACGGCGCCCTCAAGCTCGCTCTCAAGTGCGCAATGGTGGCCGCCAAGCATCCGTGTCCCTCCGAGCTCGCAGGCGTGTGGCTGTCCTTGTGCTCCTCCCTCGACACCCTTGAGAAGGCCGTCTCCGTGCTCAATTCCCCCGGCCACATCCTCCACACTCTGGCCAAGCAGACGCCAGATGTCCCTTGTCCTGCTCCTGTTGGCATTGCCAGCAGCCTCATCAGGCCATGGGAGCTTGCCGCCCGTCGCAGTGAGCACGCCGCCACGGTGACCTGCCAGCATTCCTGGTCACTAAGGCGAGTGCTCCTACATACGATCCATGGTTTCTACCTGCAGGCACTCGCCAGGATGCCGGGCGGCGAGCTGCGGTCTCGCTACCACCGTAGCATGCTCAAGGCTGGCCATTGCTACGGCCCTTTCGATCCTGTCACCAACATCATCGTCAACACCATCTGGTACGAAGCCACCTTCCCACCACTGAGTCAACTGGACGACCTCGACATTCTCGGCACCTTGAACCTGATGCGGATTGAAGCACAATCCTTGTATGGACTTGTCTCTTTCCTCTGCACCCATGACAAAGATCTCAATGCCGATCAGGCCATAAGGTTCCTGCTCGACACGGATCTCAACTTGGCCGCGACAAAGCAGTGCAGCGGTGTCCAGGAAGAACAAGAAGAAGCCTTCAGGCCTGCTGCAATTGCGGCATGGCACCCCAGGCCTGATGCCCAAGCAGGATTCCTCGGTTCATGCTGGAAGCCTCAAGTCCTGTCACTGCTGACAGATAATGGGGCCCAACAAGAGCTCTCCTCTAAGTGTGTCCAGCAGCTTGCCATGCTATTGTCATCTGCTTTCAATTCCACTGGCATGTCAGTCCAGCAGAAGCAGCCAGTTGCCGTTTATGAACGGGCGTTCAATCTTTCCATGTCGGAGGGACGCAAACAGCGAAGGGATCATAAAAGAATCTCCAGAAAGGTCAAGGCTGCACTAAGCAGATATGAGATGCAGGATTCGGTGAGTTAGTTTATTCCTCAGAAGATACCACTATATATATTTGTTTGTTTGTGTCCAAAAGTACATCAACCAAAAAGCCACTCGATCAAAACAGCTGATGGACCTCGTTTGACTAATTAATTTATCCCACAAAAACCTCCACATTTTTTCATAGCAATTCCATCAGTTTAAAAGGCCTACTTGATCAAAACATGTGCTGGAACTTGCTGCTACTGATCTCCATGGACGCTTATTAGCTTGACTTTATGAACGGGCGTTCAATCTTAACATGTCAGAGGGACGCAAACAGCGTAGGGATCATAAAAGAATCTCCAGAAAGGTCAAGGCTGCACTAAGCAGATATGAGATGCAGAGTTCGGTGAGTTAGTTTATTACCTCAGAAGATACCACTACATATGTTTGTTTGTTTGTGTCCAAAATTACATCAACCAAAAAGCTACTCGATCAAAACAGCTGATGGACCTCGTTTGATTAATTAATTTATCCCACAGTCTACAGAAACCTCTACATTTTTTAACAGCAATTCCATCAGTTTAAAAGGCCTACCTGATCAAAACATGTGGTGGAACTTGCTGCTACCGACCTCCATGGACGGTTATTAGCTTGACTGAATGTGCTGCTTCTTGTGATAAGCTCGGAACGTTCATTTATGTATTCCTTTTGATTATCCCGCTGAATTGTGGCCACACATGGCACCATGTAAAGAGAGAGTGGACAAGGCCAAGAAGTTCTTTTTATTTTTCAGTGCATGATTTGGAACTTCCCCTTTTGAATGCCACACCTGCTGATTTTCTCGTTTTCTGCCGTCTTGCAGGGGCACGCCTGTTATCAGCTTCATGTCATCTGCGGTGTGAATGTATCCGTATCTGGTCGTGACTGGAAGCGAAAAACTCGTTTTGATGATGACTACTACCATCACATACATGCCAACTTTCTGGTGATGCGGGATGTTGGCTCTGTAGGTTCAGTTCCAGTACTCTTCTTTGCTGAACTTAGCAATGACGATGATGGCGACAAGGATAGCCAGCTTTTATGTTGCCCCGTGGATTTTCCAACACCAGGGGCTGGTATGGTCCCGTTCTTATGTTCAAGATAAGATTCTTTTTTTCATCAGATAGATATGGATCTTAGTTAACTGTTCTGATGCTCATATCACACACACAATCAACTCACCAGAATCTTACTTCTGAAGTCAAGATAGAAAGTACTCCCTCTGTAACTTAATATAAGACGTTTTTTGAGATGCTGTAAGTGTTTAAAAACATCATATATTAAGTTACGGAGGGAGTATATGTTTATATATTCTGTAGGTTAAATACGGATGTTGTCTGTTTTGTTGTTAAAAAAATTAAGTGCGTGTATATCTCTGCTATGATTACTAATTGTGGTCTGCATACGTGTGCCAGAGCCAGTGCGCTGCCTTTTCTGCGAGCTAGAAGGGATCAGGATTGTGCACCCGGCTAGTGGGGAGGGATTCCATGGGCACGAGGTGGACTTTGGGAAGATGGTCCGCGGAGAAGATCTATATGACAACGGCTACTATCGGGAGGTGTACAACAACGATCGCATTCTAAGTAATAGCGATTATGTTACGGACTGGATGCACGATGGACTCGAGGAGGACTACATGTACCTAGGTAGCAATGACTTCACCATCAAGGAAGACGACGGCCATGAGTCGGATGAGTATGGAGACGAGTAGTGTATATAGTGACAGGGGTGTAGTATTCACTTCACTGATGATCCTCGGATTAAGCTGTAGCTAGTTTGTTTTTCATAGGATCAGCAAGTCTGTCGGCCTCTTGCTCTATGCTTTTCAGTTTTGCTGGTCCTACAGATAGACAAGACAGGTTGACATCAAAAGGATCCTGCAAGTCATCAAAAGGATATTGCAAGTCATCAGAAGGATAGTGGTTTTGAGGAGTACTTGGGAATTGTAACTCGAGAAGGATGGACGAAAGCAAATCGTTTTCAGCCCATTGAAGACCGGTTTGCTAAAAGATTATTGCATGAAACTTATAAGGATTTTTTTGGTGGGGAGAGGATGAGGGTCAGCGAAGAGTTCACTGGGCTTCTTGGGATACTTGGGAGTACTGAAAGGGTGTTTACTCATGCTTAGTGCATCAGGGCCTGACGTGATAACTGGCTTCCCTGAAATTTTGCTTTAAAACCAAGTCCAGGAAGTATGAATGGTAGGCATACAATACAAGGATGAGCCAGCTTGTCATCAGAGTTGGTAATTCCTGGAATGAACAATTGGTCAGACGATTCCTCCGTCCGCATGGTGCGGGTATCATCGTTAATATGAGTGCACCTGATGATTCAAAGGGGGATTTTACTGCCTGGCATTATGAAAGAAATGGCCTTTTTACCATGATGTGTGCCTACACTGTTTGTTTACAACCTCAAGAAAAAAGATAGTGCAAAACCCGGGGCAAGTGCGGCAGGAGATTTTCTTCTTCTTCACGAATACGCTAAGCTTGCGTTGCCGAATAAGGTGAGATTTTTTGCTTCACGAGTGGCCTGGGACAGCGCTTGTACTGTTTGTTGTGGCTACAAGACTGAAACTAGATTTCGTCCTTGAATCAAATGGAGAAAGCATTGCGGGCTGCGTCGCCTGGCAGTGCAAGTCCATTGCTGGTGGAATGAACACTGTCTTTCTGTTTGACAGTGCAGAGCATCAACCATTATCTCTGTTGTGTGCTACTACTTGCCTCGCTACGGTAGGTTTGTTATTCAGGGCAGAATGTGCGCAATTATGATCTGCATCTTTCAGGAGTAGTTGCTCGCAAATAAAATGTCCCCAAATTTGATTGTTTCACTCGCATAATTTAGAGAAAACACATAGTGGCACACACACATAAATTAGCATGCGTACGTGCTGGGTTCAGGCACTAACAGAGAAAGCCAATACGGACGGCTTTTCGGATCTAGCAGCCTTGTTAACTGCAAACTAAACACAATAGGCTTCGGGTAGGAATTAGCGAAGGACGCGACTAACCACCAGCCGACTGGTGGTTTAGCGACAGATCCGCACGATCGGGAACCTGAGTCCCTCCCGCGCGTGATCCAATTCGGCAGCTCCACCCACGACCCAGACTTCTCTCGCTAGGCCCACCTCCCCCCTACTGCGTCCTTCCCCGCGCAACGGATCGAGGCCCAATTTGGCCCACCTCCCCCCTCCTGCACGTGACTTACCACCCAAACCCTACTTTCTTACCTCCATCGCAAGAAACAGCCACCTGCCCCGATCAGTTCTCTCCTCTCTCCCCGACGCGCCACCATCGCCGGCAACATCGACGCCAGATCAGATCCACCAAAAAAAAGGGAAACCATGAAAAAACACCACCAAAACACAAGGATTTGAGGGAGGGCCCCGGTTTACCACAAGAACATCACAGGGGTTATCATCAATTCGTCCATATTTTGTCATAATCAGTCAAAAAAGAAAGGAGGTAAGTGATTCAACCTCTATACCCATGCTGCATTTGCATTTCATACCAATAAAATCAAGGGGGGAAAACATGGGGAAAAAACAACAAGAACTAAAACATGCAAGAAAAGGTAGTATTTTTACTACATGTGTGTAATTCCCATGTTGAAATTGAGTTACCACTCAAATTCAGTCAGGTTACCAACAAAAAGATTGACTAAATTTCATCTTTTACAGTCAAGTTAGAAAATACATGTATGAATTTTCTCATTAAAACTGACATACCATCTCGATTGAAAATAGATTACCAGAGTGTGTGCATTGAGTAATCAGCATCCTGTAAGACTTATTCAACATAAAAAAAGATCCCTTTCTTCCTTTATATATTGAACACACCCATCCTTTATATATTGAACACACCCATGTCAAAACAAGTTATCGTGCTAATTCATTACAAATTACCAGGAAAAACTCAGAACCAAAGGTGCTAAAAACACTACAAGAATACCATGTGTTGATTTACATTGTTGCCACCATTCTTTTTTGATAAAAATGATGTTCATGAAATGAGGTTCATAGAAACTGTCGCTGTCATACTCCCATATACTGGTTACTGCCAAAACGATACCTGTTATAAAACAGAAGTTATCATGGCATTAAAAGGAAAAAAAATATAGTTGTTGTGAAAAAATAATCAAGATTGCTAGTAATTGTGGAAAATTAATTGGTGTAATCATATGTACTAGCAGGTGCTACGACACAAGAAAATGGCGCATGACAACGGGGGTAATGTGGATGTCATGATGAGTGGTGTGGGGACAAACCAACAGTGTGAATATGCACACACGGCAAGCTTTGATTCTGCCAAAACAGATGAAGGTAAAACATTTACCATGCTACCACAATTTTGTACACAAATTTGTTACTATCGTACTTGAATTGCAACTACCACCTTAGGTTATTTACAACTATCACATTCACCATGAAACAGTTGACAAATGACGTAGCTTGATGCACACAGGTTACCATGAATTTAGGTACAATTACCACACTTACTGCATACAAATTATCATGCAATCTGTATTGAAAATGGAATTACATGTTTTCACTGGTTACCATGAATTTAGGCACAGTTACCTCACTTACTACATACGAATTATCATGCAATATGTATTGCAATTGGAATTTCATGCTTTCACTTTACAGCTACAAAAAAACATCTTAATGCATGCAAACTTTACCAAGCAACTGGAGTACAAGTTACCACTAGTTTTGGCATGCAGAAAAATATAACACAAAATAACAACTTTCAAAAACATTACAGGTGCTACTTCTAGAAGCAACCCGATGGTTCGAGAAACAAGCAAAGAACCGACTACTAGCAGCATAGGGGGGAGAGAAAGCTTCTTTGATCATTCAGTCAGCAAGCCAGCGAGTCCAGAAACAGGGGGAGAGAATGCTGAACAGGGAGACAAAAATACCGAGGCATACTCCACACCGAAACCTCCTGATGAAACGATGAAGTTTGATACTTTTGAGGAAGCTTATGAACACTACAGGCAATATGCACAGAGACATGGGTTTGGAATAAGACTGGAATACAGAAAAACAATCAAAGATAATACTGTAAGCAGAGTCCTCCTGGTTTGTGGGAAATACGGCAAGCCAAAAACAAACAAGGAAGAGATAGAGGATGTGCAGGACCCAAAAGGCATCGTGAAGAAGAGGAAAAGAGGGAAGGTTGTGAGGTCGGGATGTCCGGCCCACCTTTACATCACCCACACGGATGCGTGGTGGAGAGTCAAACGCTTCAACAACGACCACAACCACCCTCTAATAAGAAAGCCGTCCTTGACAAAGTTCCTATCATCACATAGGAACATTCCAAAAGATGAGTAGGACTTCTTGAAGATATTGCACGGATGCAACATAGAGACAGCCAGACAGATGCAACTAATGGAATGGTTCTACGGGAATCCTAAAGATGTACCATACACAACAAAGGACATCGCAAACCAGCGAGCTAAATTCCGGATGGAGTATCGCCATGCTGATGTGGGGAGCACAATCTCGTACTTCCAAGATATGAAGGCACAAGATCCAGATTTCTATTGGAGAATAAAGCTTGATGATGAGGACAGAGTGGAGAATTTATTCTGGATAGATGGTGCGTTGCGCAGGGCATATGCTAGATACAATGATGTCATCTCATTTGACACAACATACATGACAAACATGTACAAAATGCCCTGTGCACCCTTCATTGGCATTAATAACCATGGGCAGTCGATCCAATTTGGTTGTGGGTTTGTTTGAAACGAACTATCTGGTAACTTTGTGTGGCTGTTTAATGCATTCTTGCATGCAATGGGTGGAATTGCGCTAAAGAACATAATAACAGATCAAGATTTTGCAATGAGGAGTGCTATTGATGAGGTGTTCATCGGGATAGTACACAGGAATTGCCGCTGGCATATAATGAAAAAAGCACAAGAGAAGCTTGGGAAGCTGATGGCTGACAATGACCCACTAAACAATGCATTCAAGGATTGTGTTGACAACAGCCTGACTGGTATTTTACTTCCCACCCCTCACTAGCTTAAAACACAGAAAAATGGGCACATAGAAAATGGGTTTAGATGCATGATAACAACAGTTACCATGTAACAAAGTGACAAGTTACCAGAGGATTATAACAAAATTACCTACATTAGTTGCTTTCTGTACTACCCCTATAATGTCCATGTTTGATGTACACATTTCATTTGTTCACCCCACTAGTTAAAACAAAACTTTTCAATCACCAGCTAGTCTGATTGATATGAATATCTTTTTGTTGCTAGTTAAAAATGTTGCTTGTACTACACACACAGAGTGCTATTCGCTTTGGAAAAAGAAAATCTTATCCTGTATGCAAAGTACTTACCATGATCCTTCAACTAAAGTAACCATGTGTGTGTGACATAATTATCAACAGCATTGGTGTTCCTAGTTACCAGCTATGTTTGAACAGATGTTACCATCCTCCAATACTTGATGTTACCATGTTTATATTATGAATGCAGTTGAGGAGTTTGAGCACAAATGGTGGGTGATGATGGAAGCGTATGGCCAGACTGACAACGAGCATTTCCATTGGCTGTGGGAGAACAGGAAGTGTTGGGTCCCGGTATACTATATGCACGACTTTTTCCCGTTCTTGCAGACCACGGCAAGAAGCAAGGGATTTAACTCTGTGCTTAAGAAGTATGTCAACCCAAACAACTCACTGGTCAAATTCGCACAACAGTACACTGCGATACAGGATAAGGTGATGGCTAGCGTGTCAAAAGAGCAGTTGGAAACAGTGTACAAAGAAACCGAAATGTACTCGATGAACCCGTTGGAGATGCAGGTGCGGGGGCTATACACACATAACTTGTTTTGCAAGTTCCAGGTGGAGATGAAGGTGAAATCTGCATATAGATGCGACACATTGGATGATGATACTTTCAAGGCCAGCTCAGTACGCGGGATAATACCGAAATATGGAGACAGGGACTACCATGTGCAAGCAAACATGGTTGAAGAGACATACTCGTGTAGTTGCTGCAAGTTTGATCGTGACGGGCTACTGTGCACGCACGTACTACGAGTTATGGACCAAATTGGGGTATACGAGATACCTGAAAAGTACATCCTAAAGAGGTGGACTTGGGATCCAGAGGAGGATCTTATTCAACCTGATTTCGAACAGCCGACAGTTAAGAAGTCGATGCCAGAGGAGGGGAAAAGCGTCATGCGATACACGTCAATTCTTAAAGAATTTAAGGCATCGGCCAAAGATGCTTGCCTAACAGATGACGGGACCAGATTGGCAAGAAAACACCTGTATAATTTCAAGGAGGAGCTTGAAATCCTGAAGAACAATCAACTTAAAAAAGCAAGAAAGGAAAAGGAAGAAGCAAAAGGATCGTTTCAAGGAAAGCCGGATCCCTGCTCGATACATGTGGGGCGGATGAATGAAGACAACCCTGTCACACATCACCAAAACGCCCCCGATGCAAGACATCTGGAGAACCCAGCCACACAACAAACAAGTGTCACTAATGTGAATCAACAGGAGAACGCCGCCACACAACAAGAAAGTGCTACTAATGTGCAGCGATAGGGTAACCCTGCCACACAGCAAGAAAGTGTGCGGGTGACGATACATGCTAGCAAAAACAATCACGCTTTTGTCATCCAGCCCCCACATCCTGATGCAGCTCCATCCTCAAACGCAAAGTTGATACTAGACCCTCCCAAGACTGTAACGAAAGGGCGGCCAAAGTCAAAAAGAAAGCAATCAGGTTTTGAGATTGCAAAACCAAAGACAAAAAGGAAATGTGGTGTATGCGGGAGTATGGAACATGACAAACGCACATGCAAATCTCCCCTAGCAAGATAAATGAAGAAGGTGCTATTAAAATGGAAGATGGTGGCTGCATTTTTTTTCATGGACCATAATGTGCAAGCTACGAGCCCCATAACATTCCAGTTATCAGCATTGTATCATAGATTTTATCATGGCTTTGTAATGCAAAACAAGTGTATCTCTATAATTTAAGCAAGCTATCAGTACCCTGTTATGCCAGTTACCAGCAAATGTTTGATGGGATTGACATGGATTTGTAAATCCAAAATTTTTATTTCTTAACCAAGCTATCAGTACATTATTATGCCAGTTACCAGCAATGTATGATGGAATTGACATGGATTTGTAAAAGCCAATGTTTTTATATCTACATTTTTTGAAGGCTACCAGCACTGCATTGTATTACTTATGGACAAAAAATTAGTCCTCCTTGCACTTCTAAAAATTGCTTATGAACAAATTATAATCACAGTAGTGAATTATATCATATAGTCAGTGATTTTGAACTGTGTATACTATAGTAAAACAACATGACAACACTTTGCTCCATGGCACTGTCATGACAGATTCAAATAAAAAAAGTTATCATCAGAGTTTGGTAGAACTTATCACACTGTAGTAAAAAATACCACCTCATCACCCGCTGCCGAACAGATGATAGCGCCACTGTTTGCACTTGTTTTGATAATGATCTAACCACCTCAATGTCATAATTTTCCGGAGAGCTGGAATTTGTTCATGAGTTAAGGCTGGAACATTTTTGCCATCCCACACCTCAAGGAACGTGCAGGCGAAAAATCCACAATCAATGCTGAAACATTTGTGATGAAAAAAACAACACAAAATCAATTTAATTGGAGTTTCGGACCGGGTCAAAATAAATAGGGATGACAAACATGTAGTTGGGATGTTAAAAAGAGAGTGAGTAATCCACAACTAACCCATTTTCCTGTTTCAACACATCAATGTACACAAGTTCATAGTCCTCAATCTGCTTATGCGAGTCCTTGTAATTTATCAACCAGGCCTTCTTTATTGCGTTCATGTATCTTGTCGCATGCTCGAGAAGAGAAGGACTATCTTGGTCACACAATGAATCTAGAACTTCAAACCGCTTCGCCCTAAGATTTAGTGACAACACATACCAATGCCCGCCATCTGGACCGTGGTCCAACTTTTGCAAAGCAGGGAATAGCAGCTGAAAAAATTTAAAAGGCAGTAAGCATAAAAGTAGTTGGAAAAGAAACAAAATTACCAAGATAACAAATGGTGATGAAATTCACAAAGGGAGGCAACTAGAAAAGGAAGTTATCAGGGCAGAAAGGTCAAAAGTTACCAGTGTGCATGAAACAGGTTATCATGACATGAAGAACAAACAATATCCGCAAATAACAGGAAGTTACATGATATTATCAGGAAGTTACCAAGACACTAACTGTACAGTTACCAGATCCATCAAACATAACATACCTGATCCTGGTGACTAAGAATGTAAAACTTGTCCCGTCGAAAATACTTCAGTAAACACTTGGATTTGAAGTCTCCTAACAACAGATACACAAAGAGCACCCAAGGGAAGATGAGCCTGTTTGACGTTTCCTTATACTGGAGAACGCGAACATGTAACTCGGCAATGCTGGTTGATAGTTGCCCAACTCCCTTCACACAATTGGCAAGCTCACCAAGGGTAACCCACCTACCATCAATGTTGATGACCCTAAGACTACAAAAAACAAAAAACAAAAAAAAAGATTTAAAAAATACATTTAAAAAAAGGCATACAAAATAATGATTTGTGTTAAGAAAGATGAGAAAAAGGATGGAAACATACTCTTTAATCTTAGAGTTAGAATCAGTAGTATGCTTGATAACTTCATTGTAAACGTACTCTGCCTCCTCGCTCGGTGTGAGGGTGGCAAAAGGTGGGAGCAGGTATTTGGACGGGTGGGTGACCCTAACTTTCCGAATAAAGGATTTAGGTGTTGAACTGCGTACTAAATGCTCTGTGCGAGGTGGTAACTCTGGTGTAACAAATGTTGGACTTTGGGGGTTGTCTGGTAGAAACAGAAAAAAGGGAAAACCATGAATTATCATCAGATGGGAGAAAGAATTATCAAGTGATGGGTCAAAACATATCAACTGCCACATGTTTTGATTATCAAGTGGTGGTCCATAATTGAAAAAACAAAGAAAGTGGTTTGTGCAAAGGTTGCAATGTTCATGGAGCAGAAAAAAAATCACCTATTTGAACATTAGATTTCCCTTTTAATGCTGGATTGTCATGTTCAAATTCTTCCCACCACATGAGAACCTCATCATCGTCAATCTCAACATCATACACTTGCACACGACTAGCTTCCGGCGTTACTTAAATAAAAAAACAGCGATGAGGACATGAACAGTAGTGATAAACAACATAAATTGTTGCAAAAAAAATCAGGTATTAAAAATTGAGACAAGATACAAGAAGTTATCAGGAACACAATATAAAAGATACCAGGCAATGTGAATGTGGATTACCAGCACACATGTATGGGCCTTTTAAGGAACAAATTAGATAACACTGGTGCATAACGAGGAACAGCTGTGATATAAACTAATCATCATAACATGTTAAAAGAAAGACCAAAAAGAATTGTATAGCCCAGAATTGGCAAAGAATGCATATGGCTAGAGTTATTGTGTCAATGGATCATAAATTGACAGGATTTGAACATTTGAGTTACCAAGATATGTCATATGGAGTTATCAGGGTGATTGGAAAAAATTGAAGGAGTAATGAAAAAGTTCAGATGAATAACTACGAGTACAGTACTGTTTTGTAAGCATGACAATGAATTAAGGAAAATAAATAGGCAATGATAGGAGATGTACGTATCACGCGCTTACTAAAAGTCAGTAACAGATAACATCGGCTTTCAAAACTGACAAAGTTACCAGGGGGGGGGAGGAGGATGGACTTATCGTCTATGCTTGCATCGTACAAAATATTGTAGCGGACACAACAGAAATATATATTACGGGTACTGAAAGCACATATGTTCATTTACATCACACAAAGCATATAAGTAGTATTATATTCATCCATACACACGGAATGATAGAAAGTTCCAAACAATACGATGAACACTGACATATCTCAATCCATCACTCTCGCGGCATAAAAGCGAAGACACAAGGTCTTCACTTACCAGAGTTGTTGGGTGGCGGAGCCCAAGCAACCGGTTGAGCCTTGGTAACTTTCATCAATGCCTTGCCCTTCGAGTCAGCATCAACAGGAGCTGCGAGCCCTAAAACGGCGTCACGGCCAGTAGCTGGTTCTGCAGGTGGTACTTGAGCAGATGGCGCCGCCACAGGTGCTTCTAGTGCTGCAGGTGGTACTTGAGCATATGGCGCCGCCGCAGGTGCTTCTGGTGCTGCAGGTGGTACTTGAGCCAACGTTGGTGCAGCTTGAGCCGTTGCAGTTGCTTTAGTAGATGGTGGCACTTGAGGACTCGCACCAAAGATGTCATCCAGCCCAAGAGAGCAGCTGGGTGGCGTAAAATTACCATCGTAGTTTCCAGCTCCAGGGGTGCTCAACTCCAATGCATGGTCAGCTACTGCTTCAAAACATGACAAGTAACACACAAATAAGGAAAAAGGCATCAGGAAAACATCTAGATGACATTGTATTTGTTAGTACCAGAAACAATATCTTGAGTTATCATGTATTAGACAGACAAGTTATCAACATAAGAAAATTAAGTTACCAACCTGTGACAACAGGATTATCGGCATCATTCTTTTCACCTCCAGCTGTAGCCGTATCAGTAGGCATATTGTCTCTGGTACTTCCCATAACTTTCTCAGCTACAGCGGAAAAAGATTAAACACATCGTCAACAAAAAACATCATAAAAATACAAGAAACAAAAAACAAATGTGATGGCAAACAGAACTACCTTCACTTCCATCATGCGCTATATTAGGGACGACTTCATTTTCGCATTCAATAGCTACAGTCACGCTGGCGATATCTTCAACAGCAGCAGTAACAATTGCCGCTGCAGCTAGCTGAAAAACAGCGTCATCAGAAACACCAGCCGATGTCGCCGCAACAGCATCAGATGCACCCTCGCTAGATGCTGCTGCTTTTTCAGACGGAGATGTCGCCGTGGGAGATTCATCAAGATGGATAACTTCTGTTGTCTCCGATGACGTTGTCTGGGACAATGTTGCCCTTAGTCGTGGAGAGGATCTGGTCTTGGCGAATTTCACCTTTTTCACTGCACTTTTATCTTTTGAACGACTGAAAAAATCGATACACAAGGGTAGTAGTGAGATTACACATGTTGTTAAACCTGAGTTACCACATGCTTCAATCAAAAAAGGATGTCACATACTTCAGGTATAAGTAGCATCCAGGGAAAAAATTACAAAGTAATCAAGGACTATAAATATAAAGTTGTATGTGAACACCTTTTTCCTGGTTCACTTGGAGAACCCTTAGCAGCAGCAACTTGTTTCATAGGTGCACTGAATAAAAAAAATAACCAAATGTTACAAGCACATACAACTATCAAGATTGGTAACTCTAAATTACCAGGGGGGCAAAGTTGAGTTATCAATGTTCATCAACATGAGTTATCAGACAACAAGAACAAAATAACTGCTGAACATAAACGAAAGTAACAATTTGAATACCTTTTCACTGGTGCAATCCCTGAATCCTTAGCAGCAACAGATTGTTTGCCGGGGGCCCTGCAGATGAAAAATAAGCAAGTTGATCACCGGCATGAAATTACCCAAACTACCTTAAACAAACGACTGTATTTACCATGTTGTTTCAGGCACATAATTGATAAGAAGGACATTGGAAAATAATAATTCACCTGCGTGGGGCCTCCTGCCGCAAAGTGGACAGTGGGACAGAGGCACCGGTTCCCTTTTCAGCCACGCGTATACCAAGCTCCTGGACCACAACTTTCTTCACAGCTTCATGAATCTCATATGCTGACAGTGCAATTGGTGAAGACGGCCTTTGCGATGGGCTGGCAGGCACAGCTGGTGAAGTTGGACGGGGGGGTGATGGCACAATTGGTGAAGCTGAACGGGGGGGGGGTGATGGTAGCCTCAGCTTCTTGCGCCTCTGGTAAGCCAAATTTTTCAAAAGCTCAGCACCGCACCGCTTGACAGAAGAGTCAGTGGCCGCCTCAGCTTGCGTGTCTGTCAGACCTTGCTGGCTAAGCCCTCGATCACCTGATTCGACGGATGCTGCATGAGATGTTCTAGTGAGTAAGATCTGAGACTCAACGAGGTTATCGCCGGCAGGGCAGACAGGGGTGTCTTCAACATTTGGTCCTGTGGCATCATGGGCTTTGACAGTTGCACCATCAAGATGTGTGGTCTCATCATCAGCTGGACCGCTGCCCATGTCTACATCCACGGTACCACTGCCTGAAGCAACAAAAGGATCTTTAGGGCGACGACGAACAACTCGATAGTCATCATCATCATCATCGGAGTCAGCGTTAGAATCAGAATCATCGCCTCCGTGATAATCGTCATCGCTGTCAGAATCTTCAGCCACATTCTTTCCAGCACTTTCTGTCCGCCTGCCTTGCGATGACCGTGTAGTCCTTGACGTCGTACGGGCGGCAGAGGAGATAACGTTCAATCCAGCGTCTAGCTGACGAGATGCATGTGAATGGCCCTCATCATCTAAAGCGGTGAATGATTCCACAAGATTGCCTAGGATGCCAGCCATGGCGGACGTGAATCGAGCAACTATCTGAGTTAATTTGGCAAATTTCTGTTCAACATAAAAAATGAAAAAAGAATGGAAATAACTAGTAAGTTATCACAAAAATGCAACAAAAGTTATCATGAATATCAAGTTATCACAGGAATGCTACAATCATCATAATAAATGCAACCAAAAGTTATCATGATATCAAGTTATCACAGAAATGCTACAAAAGTTATCAAGGCATTGCACTAATAATTATCACATGGTTGCATCATAATTATATTTTATATAGAGGATATGCCACAATGGAAATCATCCAGATTAGTAAAGAGTGACAAGTTGGCAACAAATCAGGGTAACCACAAATGGGTGCAAAATATAATTTATCAGCCAATGAAAGAACATAAAATAGCAAAAAAAAAAGATCAAAAAACTAGGTTACATGCTCACCTCTTCACTGCAGCTTGGGGCAGTATGAACACGCATAAACTTGTCAAGACCTTCCACACCACCAAAGAGACAGAAATTCATGCCAAACTCAGGCTTCAACTGGAAAAAAATGTAACCATCACAGATAAGTAACAACAAACAAACAATGAAAATAAAATGCAGTTGAAAAGCAGACTGTGAACTAAAAAACATAGATATATATTACCGGTAGTTTCCCGAAAGAAACTTTGTCAGCCTGAACATCCTTGTTGAGGACAAGAGTTATCAGCTTCTTTGTCCATACATTGATGGGAAAAGGACCATCAGGCAGTTCGATGCCAAGTCCAGAAAGATCAATCGCATGAATGTACAACAGCTGATAAGAAAAACAGAAGCGCCATGGTAAACACTTACAAAAATCAGCCACAAAGTGACAAAGAAAATGACAAATGACAAAAGAGAAGGTAAGAGGAAAGCATCGTCACTTACATTGTAGAAAAGAAGGCAACCCCTGGTAGGCTTGCGTTTCAACAGCGCCTTGTGCAGTTCATCAGCAATAAATTTGGACCAATTGAGATTCTTAACACCATTGATGTCACGCTGCAATATAAAAAACAGCACTGAAGTTCACCGAATGCACCACAAAAAATATGAAAGTTATCACACTGACATATATAAAAGTTATCAGGCACACAAGAAAGAAAATGACATATTCACAAAAAACTTACCAGCACAGCATACCAACGGGGGCTAACTTTATTGGAGGTGGTCGGGGCAATGACTGTATTCCCCGCAAGCAGAAGCCACATACGCTTGAAAGTGTCATCAGAATTTTCAGAACCCTTTATGAGATCAACAAGATCAGTCATTTTAGGGGCATATCCGAGCTCGCCAAACAACTCAAGCCCTAACTCAATATCAGTTTCAGATGAGAGGTTGTAAGGGACATAATTCCCTCCACGCGGCACACCCATAACACGATGCACGTATTCTTCATTGACCGGAAGCCTGCCTCGGCCTGGTACGACCACCTCACGCGAATTGGGGTCGTAGAGATCAGCAAGCCACACACTGAGATTGTTGAATAGATGGTCACATTGGATATTTCGAAGGCTAGTTAAATCCATATCATCAATGGCACCCTTCCTGTCATCATTCACGTCCTTGCATGCTAGAAGAAGCGAACTGGGTGAGGCTCTGTTCCGCGGAGGAGGGCGTTTCGCCTTCTTCGAAGGAACCTCATCGATTCCATCGTCATCTCCTTTACGCTTCCTTGGCATTGTCTCCCTGACACGTAGGAAAAAAATGAATACATTGTTTATAAAACCAGTGTTTGACAAAGCAATAATACAGCTGATAAAAGGAAACAAGCAAACTGCAAATTGGTCGCACATGCTAAAAAAAGTAAAACAGATAGCACAGGTATATAAAAAGCATGTGAGACTGATAATTGAGGCACAATGCAATTGGTAAGTTACAACCAAATTACCAATGATAAGAAATAGCATTCACACATGCTCATTAATAACCCAACTAAAACAAAATGAATGAGAAATAAGCGTTGTGCTACATATAGTTAGTCTAGCAAAAACTTATGGTAACTACAGTAAGATGACAGAGGTAAGTGTAAAACCATCACCATGATAATTCAACCATAACAAGACAACACTGATAAATAGCAGAGTTTAAAGCATCTGGTAATTTGAGTGCAATATAGTTGGTAAGTTCAATATAGACATCATGATAATTGAACGGAACAAATCATAACAAGCAAATCAAGCAATGTAAACAAGCTAATTGGAGCAGCACAAAAGCCTAATCAATGGACAAACCGCATCTAACAAAACCAACATAAAACAACATTATGTGAAAAAACTTAGGGTTGCTTTTTAAATCCTCATCCACTTATGCACAACTTGAAATCCATAAACACCAAACATTGTTGGATGTCCTAAACAACCACATCCACAACAGTAACACCATAACAAAATCCCTATTAGAACCAACCACACTTACCACCACTAAGACCTATCCACGCCCACGATTACCACAAAATTAAACCAGATGTCCGAACCATATTCAAACTGAACTTAGAAGGCGACATAGCCTAGCCCAATAGCAACAACGACCGCCAGAATCTAAGAGTCCGAGCACCAAAAATCAACGGCGAAGCATGGAGGCGGAGCAACAGGAAATACAGAGCGGGGCGGGTGGATGGGTGGGGGAATGAGGGATGCGCTACTCAACTTCGACTCAGAAATTAGAAGCCGGCCTTAATCTAACCTAATATGAACAACAATCTACCAGTTTCGACGGCTCCAACCTAAATCAATGGCGGACCAGAGCGGCGGAGCAAAAAGAGAAGGAAAACAGGGCACGGGGAATGCGTTCCTCACCGTATCCACCAGTCGCCGTCCGCCGCGAACCGGAACTCGCCACCAGCAGCAACCGTCGCGCACGAGGGGGAGGGGAGCGAGAGGAGATTCGAATGGAGAGGCCGGAATCAGAGGAAGAAGAAGTAGTGCGGGCGAACGCGAGAGGGGGCGAGTGGGGATCGTGGCATTGGGCGATATGGGCGGTTCCAGTGGACCCACTAGTCAGCGACACACATCGATGGTAACGACTACCGCCACCCGCGCTGCGCGCACCAGGAGCAACGCGGTCCGTTGGATCCGGATCGGACGGCTGTCGAGTCGTGCGGATTTGAAGCAAATGAACAGTCGACTGGTGGATAGATTAGTCGATTAGCGAATAGAGAAGCTCGGCTGTTTTCTATGATGCCATGTTCTCTCGAACATGAATAGCATATTCGTCAATGTTAAACTATCAAGTGAGCTCGGAAGAGCTCGCTTCTGGCTCAATTCTTTTTCCTGACTTCATAATGTAAAAGGAATTCAAACTATTACTATAAAAGGTTCAAACTAGTTTGGGAGCACAAAATCCACCCTTGTTGGTTATGCAATGTTTGCACGAATTTAAACAAACAGAGAACATATAACGCACACGCACACACTCACCCTCGGTCGGCGCGCATCTTCTCTTGCCGTTGTTTCCTGCCATTGTTTCTCCCGCTGATTTTTCCTTCTCAAAGCTGGCTAGAGCAGTCTTTGTAGAGTATCTAAGTGCTTGGTTCTCCTAGTGGCCGAATTCAATGTTTTGACCTTTTTTTTCCTTCTAAACTTAAGCATGATCGGACCCTCCTTTGAATTTTTTTTCCGGATTTGACATTTTTTTCCCCTACCGCTACTGACTCTTACAGTAGGGTTTAACTATCTACCATCACGGTCAATAGCGGAAGATCAACAACTAAACAGCGTTTATACGCGACCTACCGCCGCAGCGCTAATGCATGTGCTAATCATCCCAGCATAGGGATGAACGTGTGCACCAGTTAGCCTGCTATCGAACAAACAATCCTGCACTTGCACTCGACTGACAACAATCCTGCACTAGTACACTATGAGATAAATGGTACATGCATTAGTCAAATGCATGCACATAAAGCTATAATCAAAAGATCAACTGTTTCCCTTCCTATATCATGCACTTAAGAAAAAAGAAAGTCTTCAACAATCAAAAAATAATTATATGGGTTAGTCATGATAGGACGGAAAGAAAGAAATTAAGTACATTTCGTTGGCTTGAAAGCTAGCATATTTCAAAATATTTTAAGATATTCAATATGGTTAATATCATATATTGATTGATTTTAATATGATGGTGGCTAGAAACAAAATATTAAGTGTTTTAGTATGATGGGTTAGTCATGATTTTAATATAAGAGTTTTAATATATAAAAAATGTTGCTAGAAACAAAATATTAAAACTTGGATTTAAATCGGCTCTAAAGGTGACGAGTGGCATTTGCAGCGTGGTGGATTTCATGCAAATACTGCGGATTTCATTAAAGTTTGGATATAATTTACATAAAACGGACAATATTTCGACCGTTTAAGTAAAAACTACTTAAAAACCTAAACCCTATACTGGACACCTCGTACACGTGGCCGCCCTGTCATGCCGCACCGTCGTTGCTGTCCATGCCATCGTCGTCGCTGTCCATGTCGTCGTTGTCGTCCTTCCGGCGCATATCGTGGGAACGGATCTGATAGTAGAGGTAGGGGTACGTAGAAGAGGGCAGAGCCTAGCTACGGCGAAGTTGTACACTCGGATTTACGAGTTCAGGCCCCTCTCGGAGGAGGTAACAGATGTCTCGGTGCCGCGGAGGGTTTGTATTGATTGGAGTGTTGAGTTACAGGGGGTGCGAACCCTTGTGCAAGAGAGGAGGGGTGGCTTATATAGAGTACGCCGACCCCTCTTAGTCCGCAGTTACGCAAGGGTTCAATGAGAGGATAAATGCACAAACGTTACTGGTAACGCCCGTGTTTAATGATCTTTACAGCGACGGAGTGATTGCCCGACTGTTGCCATCCTGGGGTGGCTCTCGGTCTTCTGTCCACCGAGTGAACGACCGTGGTCGAGTGAAATAAAGAGTAACCGAGTGGATATTCCTGTCGAGTGACTTGCATGTCGTGGTTATTCCAGTCAGAATCTCCTTTCCAACTTTACAGATCTTGGAGTCCTTGTGCAGTGTCCTTGGATAGGGCATCTAGGTCAGGCCTGAGACCCTACCCTAGGTTCATGTCATCGTCATTGGCCCCCGAATGGATCGGAGTTTGAGTGAGAAAGGGCCGAAACTAATTCAGACCAGACTTGGTGTCTCGGAGACATTTCTCAGAGGCTTGTAGATACATGAGTTGATATACCCTTTGTCAATCGCCTCGATCGATTCTGGCTTGTTAATTGTCCGAGTGAGATAAGTTACGAGCTGTAGAGTGCCGTATCTGACCCGAATAGATGTGAGTATCTCTGGTGCAGTCAATTGCTCTGCCAGATCCCGGATTTCTCGGGATTCGAAATTTTGGAGAAATGCGCGGGCCGGTTGCAGCGTGGTAAGTGGAGCAAGTGGGGAGGGGCTCCTCGATTGGCTCTTGCTGCTTCTTTCAAGAATTTTTGAGGGTTCTCATGATTTTCTGGACAGTATTCTGGATTTTTTTTTTGTGTGTGTGTGAAGCATTGACAAATGTTTTTGTAGCTTGCAAAATTTCATCACGAAATGACACTCATGGAAAATGTGGGAAAAAATTGATGATCCAAAATGCGTTTAAAAATAACATTTTGGAGCATTGATTTTTTTTTCACGTTTTCCACGGATGACATATGGTGATGAAATTTTGCAAGCTAACATATATTTTGTCAATGTTTCACACCAAAAAATCAGATTTTTTTTTGAATTTTGCAAGCTACTTCCTTCGTCTGATAATATAAGAGCGTTTTTGACACTACCATAGTGTCAAAAATGCTCTTATATTATGGGATGGAGAGAGTAACAAATTGGTGAAGAAACCCAGGGCCTCTTTGATTCACATGATTCTAAAGATACATGAATATGAAAAGTATAGGATTAGAGTGGCATGTCCACTTAAATCCTAGTGTAAGAATAGCAAGGAGTGTTTGATGCAAGAGGAAAAATAAAGAAATTGTAAAAAGAGGTTGGAGTGGATGTTAGATTTTCTATGAAATGTAGTATAAAAGATTTCATAGGAAAAATCCCTATGAAATCCAATGCTACGAATCAAAGCACAAACGTAAGCAAACTTTCTAAGGATTTCAACTTTCCAAAAATTCTATAAAATTCCTTTAAATCAAAGGAAGCACTTGATGTCCGGACGAGACGTTTACCACACGTATGAACATGATAGATGCAAATCATGCACATTCTATCCTGCATTAATACCTACAGTAGCACACACAAGAGTGTTACTCTTTTTAGGGCCACAACAGTGTTACTGATATGCACTGTAAACAGAAAGGCAGTTTTTGGTTCCAAAAACTACTTGTTAGGTCGACAGACTGGCTAATCCTACAATTAAACTCATAAACGAACTAGCTGCTACTTAATCGAGGATCGTCAGTGCAGGCAAGCGAATACTACACCCAACACAGCAAAATAAGTTACTCTATTCACCATCACTAGATTCTTCGTCACATATTACTCCAGATCGTCAACCTCCTCATCGCTTTCATCTTCCTCGATGTTGAAGTCATTGCTACCGAGGTACATGCAGTCCTCGTCGAGTCCGTCGTGCACCCACTTGGCAACATACTCACTGTGCTTTAAGATTTGATGGTTGGTGTAGGGCTCGATGTCGCCCTCCGGATAGTAGTCATTATTGTACAGATTTCCTCCGCGGACCATCTTCTCGAACTCTGCCTCGTGCCCATGGAATCTCTCCAAGGCCGGGTGCACAATCCTGATTCCTTGATGCTCGCAGAAAAGGCAGCAGACTAGTCCTGCTGTACAAAGATGCACAAGATGAAGCACACAGTAAGGAGGTTAAATTATGATGAATCTGCATACGCTTAATTTTTCCAAGATTTTTTAGTAGGAATTTCGCTCTAGTTTGGACAGTTATGCTGATGAATTGACTGTGCTTATACGTACGCGTGCAAAAGTCTACTTTTCAGTTGCTCAGGCTAAACAGGCAGTAACAGACTTGTGGTCCTTCAGAATGTTTGTAACGATATGATCATACAAATTAGGAAATCTACTTAATCAATTCAACGATTACAACCAGATTCGATTGTGGTTTGTAAACTATCAACTTCCTAGTGAATGTAACCATCTACATATCATCTACGGTACACATGGATGGCAGCGCATGACATGAGCAAGAACTACTATTTATTAAGAACCATATCCAAATGATGAAAAAAAAGGAACCTTAAACAAAGGGGAAGGAACGTGTGTATATACCAGCGCCTGGTGGTGGCAAATCCACGGGGCAACACAGAAGCTGGCTATCCTGGTCGTCATCGTGGTTACTAAGCTCGCAAAGAAGAGTACAGGAGCTGAAACTATGCCGGCAACATTTCGAGTCGCCAGAAAGTTGGCATGGGTGCGATGGTAGTAGTCATCATTAGGATCAAGTCCTGGCTTCAAACCCGAGCCTTCGCAGTTGTCAGGACCTGACACACATTCATTTACACCACACACCACATGAAGCTGATAAGAGTGTCCCTATAAGATTGCAAAAGGCAAGCGAATCAGCGAGTGAGTGTAAAGTAGAACTAAGGGAAGATCAATATCCCCTCTTTCCAGACCACTACTTGTTTGAACATTATTCTAGAGCACATCCTAATCAAACTTGATCTCATAGCACTACTTGTTTGAACATTATTCTAGAGCTCCAGATGATAATGCTTGTCCTTTGCGTAGGAATTAACTCAATCATTAGGATCTTACCCAATAACTTGGAGGATCGGTGCGAAACTAAAAAGTGGGCCTGATAGCTATTAAAAAGGCAATTACAGGGAAAACATGTTTCTATCCCTAGCTGTCTTTATTGTTCAATCAGAAGTAGGGCACCAACAATTTTTATTTCGAAATACTTATCTTCGTCGATGCAACAGTAACTGAAAAACTTACCAAATTGTATTGCAAAAGAGCCCAGTTGTTCCAAAATATTTGAAAAATCAATGGGTCATATACGCAGTTTCATTTGGAATAAAAATCTCCGAGTATCTTTTACTATACGCACAACTCTTTATCAGAATTATTTTTACCCATAATGAGTGCAGTCACAGTAGAAGAAGAATGGAAGCTCTTTATCAGAATTCTTTTTACCCATAATGAGTGCAGTCACAGTAGAAGAAGAATGCAAGCTCTTTATCAGAATTCTTTTTACCCATAATGAGTGCAGTCACAGTAGAAGAAGAATGCAAGCTCTTTATCAGAATTCTTTTTACCCATAATGAGTGCAGTCACAGTAGAAGAAGAATGCAAGCTCTTTATCAGAATTCTTTTTACCCATAATGAGTGCAGTCACAGTAGAAGAAGAATGCAAGCTCTTTATCAGAATTCTTTTTACCCATAATGAGTGCAGTCACAGTAGAAGAAGAATGCAAGCTCTTACTATCAGCCGATGAGCAACGGGGTAGTGTGGTGCATGAGTAGTAAATGAAAAACCAAAAGATTGCTATGCATGACTAGTAGTGTGGTGCATGACTGAGAGGGGTGCGTATGCAGCAGTGCAGATTCCCAGGAAGAAGTAAATGGTATATTCTTTATTGCCTTGACAATTCCCAGCTAATGTAATGATTAACACTATGAAGTAGAGTATAAGACTAACAGCCTCTAAAAACTGAAAGTAAAACTAATAGTAGTATATGGTACTTAAGGAAAAAAACTGGGGCCCCAAAATTTTGGGGACCTGCCAGACGGGGGGCCGTCAATCGTGCAGTGAAGCAAACTTCTTGGGCTTGTCCAAAGTTTGTTTACATGTGGCAACTATTCAGCAGGATTATAAAGAAGAAAATATGAACTTTCACAAGATGAACTGCAGGGCTTTCAGTCAGTCTGATAATGAATCGAGGGAGGTCGATAGGTAGCAGGTTCCATTAGCTGTTTATGTAGGTTTTTGGTTGATATCATTTGGTTAAAAATAAATATAGAGGCATCAAAGGGATAAACTAACTCACTGTATTCTGCTTCTCATATCTCCTTAGTGCAGCCTTGACCTTTGCGGAGATCCTTCTATGAGCCCTTCGCTGTTTACGTCCCTCAGACATGGTAAAATGGAACTGTCGTTCAGAAATGGGAGCTGGCCTCTGCTGATGGGTTGGGACACCAACAATGGAATGGTATTCAGAGCACAATAGCGTGAGTAGCTGGTGGACACACTGAGAGGAGAGCTGATACTGGCCTCCATCTTGTAGCAGTGACAGGACATGAGGCGCTACCAACATCGCCTTTAATGAACTGAGGAATCCTGCTTGGGCGTCGGGTCTGGGGTGCCATGCCGCAATGGCAGCAGCCCGGTAGGCTTCTTGTTCTTCCTTGACACTGCTGCAGTGCTTTGTCGCGGACAAATTGAGTGCCGTGTCGAGCAGGAACCTTATGGCCTGATCGGTGTCGAGATCTTGGTAACAGGTGCAGAGGAAGGAGACAAGTCCGTAGAAGGATCGTGCTTCAATCCGCATTAGGCACAATGTGCCGACAATGTCGAGCTCGTCTTGCTGACTCAGTGGTGGGAAGGTGGCTTGGTACCAGATGGTGTTGACGATGATGTTCCAGACGGGGTCGAACGGGCCGTAGCAATGTCCAGCATCGAGCAGGCTGCGGTGGTAACCAACCGGCAATCTGGCAAGAGCCTGCAGGTAGAATCCATGGATCGTGTCGAGGAGCACTCGCGTCAGTGACCACGAATGCTGGTAGGTCAGCTTGGCGGCGTGCTTGCGGCAACGGGCAGCAAGTTTCCATGGCCTGACGAGGCTGCCATCAGGAGGAGGATGTGGGAAATGTGCCGTCTCCTTGACCAATGTGTGGAAGCTGTGGAGGATGTCGCGGGGGAAATTGGGCTGCACATCCGAGAGCAAGGGGACGACATTGTGGAGGGAGGAGCTGAGCAGCAGCCACACGTCGGCGAGCTGCGAGGGACACGGGTGCTTGGCGGCCACCATGGCGCAGTGGAGGGCCAGCTTGAGGGCGCCGCGGGCGGCGGCGGAGCCTTCGCGGAAGCACCTGACGCCGCGGTACTCGATGACGATGCGCGCGGGGCGCGGCAACGATGGGGTCGGCTTCGGCGAGGAGAAGGTACCTGACGGCCTCCCAATCGGCGAGGTAAGGGAAGAAGCAGGTGAGGAAGGCGACGAGGCCGTCGAGCGAGCGCCGCTCCATGTCCCTGAGCTTGGGCCCGTCCACCGCCGTCGGGTCCGTGTCAACTGGAGCTTCTGCGGCGGCGAGGAGGGTGCTGGCGATTATGTTGGAGACCGGGTCGAGCAGTCCGACACAGACGCCCAAGCAGACGTCGGAGCGCCACCGGAAGGTGAGCCGCCTGAGGGCTTCCGCGTAGTGCTGCCGGATCTTGAGGAGGAGGAGTGACGCTTCCTGATCTCTCTCCTTCATAAGCGGGGCGCCGTAGTCGTGCAGCGCCGGACCGTAGACGCGGAGATGGCCGGTGCTGGCCTTGGCGTTGAGGCTGGCCATCGCCTCGCCGGCGGCGACCTAGGTGGAGATCGATTTTGGGGGGGAAATCTCTTTTCTTTTTCTTTTTGAGAAACATTGGGGGAAATCTCTTTGGAAGGAAGGATGGTTTGCTTGCTTAGCTTTTCTTTTGAGGCAACCCTAGGAAACTTTATTCATCCGTTACAATGTTTACATGGACGAAGGGAATACCCTCAGACTAGCCTAACCAAACATGGCGACCAAGCCCAAGACCCAACGCATATTTCGCAAGGTTGTGAGCATCAAAGTTTGAGCTCCTAAATCCGTGAACTATTACATGAATTAAAAGAAACTGCATGCAACCTAATCTCCTGAATAACTGCACCATAGTTCGATGCACCATCACTCGAGATTTCCTCCACTGCTTCCATGCAATCCGAAGCCACATGAACTCGTTGGAGGTATAGATCATCGGCAAGGGAAAGGGCTTCTCGTATAGCCAAGGCTTCAAGCGTTGTTGGATCTCCGATTGTTCTGTATACGATAGCCGACACGCCCTCAAACTTTCCCGCTTCATCTCAGCAAATTGCTGCAACTGCATCAAAACTCCCCCGGCCTCCAACCGCGGCATCGGTGTTTATTTTGGCATGATTTTCCACCGGCGGTAGCCACCGTCATGGTCTTGCCGTAGTCGCATTGGCCGCTGCCACTTTTTGAGGATAGATCATTTTAATCTCTGATAAGTAAGATCTTATGAAGTCGTTGATGGACTGAGGACTCCGGAATACTCCTTCGTGTATTGCTTTTCTTCTAGCTCCCCAAATTACTCAAAGAGTGACCACCAACCTGATAAACTCATCGGCATTGAGGCTCTCTTGAAGGGCAAATAGCCATCTTTCCGCATGTTGAACGATGCAAAGCTGATCCAACATTTTTACCGAAGACAAGGCCCATGTACAGCGAGGCATCGGACACTCTAGTAAAGCATGCTTCCATGTATCCTGAGCTCTGCATAAAGGGCATGCATGCTACTGTTGTGGCCATATGGCGGTGGTGTAGCACCTCGCCCGTAGGGATCGGGTGCCTAGCCAGTCTCCATGCAAACACTTTGATCTTAGACGACACATGCAATTTCCATAGCTTGTTCCACTCCCCACACTCCATGTTTATAAGCGATGACTCCTCCCTCCCCTCCAACCAATTTTCTCTGCTGATTTTTGTTGTCACAAGCATGTGATATGCCGACGCTATTGTGAAAATTCCCCTCGGGGTCTCACTCCAAGCCCAAAAAATCATCTACCTGTCTAGTGCACAAAGGGATCTTCAAAATTTCATCGGCGTCGAAGGGGGTGAATACTGCTCTCACCAGTCCCTCTTTCCACGAGGTTGTGGTTGTATCAATAAGCTCAGATACTTTCTCCGGTGGAGCCGGTACTAAAGAGGTAATCGGTCGCTTGAAGCTTGGTCTCGGTATCCAGTTATGATGCCAAATGTTGGTAGTCTCTCCGTCTCCAATTCTACGTATAATTCCTTGAGCAAGCACATCTCTACCATCAATTACGGCCCTCCAAATCTGAGATGGATGTGGTCCAAGAGTTGCATCAAGCAATGAGCAATTTGGATAATAAGCTGCTTTGAGTAGGACTCATCATCAATGATGACTCTCCATGCCTGCCTTGCTAATAACGCTAAGTTGAACATCTCCAAATCTCTGAATCCCATACCCCCCCATGTACTTTGGTCTGATCATCACATCCCATGCAACCCATGCTGGTTTGCTCTTTCCTCTTTTACTTCCCCACCAGAACTGACGTATGAGAGAGGTGACATCCTCACACACACCCCTTGGCAACCGGAAACATGACATAGAATAAACTGGAATTGCTTGCGCAATTGACTTTATTAAGACCTCCTTGCCGGTAGCTGACATCAATTTTTCCATCCATCCTCTTATTTTCTCCCACACTCTATCCCGCAGATATTTGAACATTCCGTTCTTGGAGTGTCCAACATCAGTGGGCATGCCCAAATAGCGATCACTCAAGGTTTCGTTTTGCACCTGGAGGCTATTTTTCACCCCCTCTCTGGTAGCTTGTGGACATCCTCTGCTGAAAAAGATGGAAGATTTTGCATGATTTACTCTCTGACCCGAAGCATTACAGTACCTATTCAGTAGGTTTGATACAAGTTCTGCTCCCTCCACACTCGACTTGAAAAGCAACATGCTACCATCTGCAAATAAAAGGTGGTTAACGGCCAGAGCCGTGGGAGCCACCTTAACACCTGCAAGAAGTGATGACTGAGAACTAGTTTTCAGGAGGCACGAGAGGCCCTCTGCTACAATCAAGAAGAGGTAAGGGGATATTGGATCTCCCTGCCGAATTCCTCTGGATGGTTTAAAAGCTTCAAGTCTTTCTCCATTGAACAAAACTGAGAAGGAAACTGATGAAACCATGTTCATAACTGTGTCAATCCGTACCTGTGCAAAACCCAATTTTTGCATGATAGCTTTCCAATAAGGCCACTCCAACCTGTCATAAGCTTTCATCATATCTAGCTTCAAAGCACAAAAGCTATTATTCTTTGACCTGTTTCTCTTCATAAAATGCAGACACTCATATGCACAAATAATATTATCCGTTATTAACCTCCCTGGCACGAAAGTGTAGTGCCGTCTGGGCCTTGGGCCTAATTCATCAAAGCCCATCTGTCCTGTAGCTCAACGTTGCTTCAATTAAAGTGGCCCCAACATCTCCGCCAGTGAACCACTTGTTGTTTGCAAATTACAACATGTTGTTTTTAAAGTGAAATGCGGAGGAGGCGAATGAAGTATCTCTTTTGTTGGAATCCTATGCTAGAGCATCACAACAACGGATTAATGGAGAGAAGTCAGTCATTTTTTTTCAGTAAAGGCTGCCCGAAGATGGTCAGAAGACAAGTGAAGAATATTCTCCAAGTTTCAAATGAGAAGCTTAGGATAAATACTTGGGTATTCCTAGTGATGCGGGAATATCTAAGAATGGTGCTTTTAAATATTTGGTTGACCGACTGTGGAGTAAGATTCATGGGTGGATGGAGAAACCAATGTCAAAACGGCAAGTAAAGATGTTTTGATTAAATCAGTTGCATAAGCCATCCCAGTTTTCTCAATATCTTGCTTTAAGTTGCCTCGGGGGCTACGTGAGAAGCTTTCTTTGGCAATAAGGTCATTCTTTTAGTGAAGTAAGTAAGGAAAAATGAAGCCACATTGGGTGTCTTGGGATAAGATGTGCATGCCACGATATATGGGAGGCCTTGGTTTCAGGGACTTTAAACTATTCAATTTAGCTTTGTTGGCACGAGAGTCATGGAGGATCCTTACTTCCCCGGAGTCATTGAGTGCTCATATCCTAAAAGGAATTTATTTTCCTCCTTGTTCTATTCTTGAAGCCAGCTTGGGGAACCACCCCTCATAGGTGTGGCGATCAATATTAGAAGGGAGAGACATAATGAAGCAAGGCCTAGTAAGACGAGTTGATAATGGGACAACTACTGAAATCTGGAGCACTAATTGGCTCCCTAGACCAAAGATGACGCACCCATTTGCTGTTCATCTGGTTTCATCCAGTGTATACAAGAGCTCGTGTTAGTTTCGGGGATACAATTTTGTGCATGAAATTATATATATAAATCTAGTTAATAGGATCCAGTACAACATGTAGGACGTTTATCGGTGAAATATAAGAAATATACGATATTGGTTTGTGGTATAGACTTCTCTACCAATTATGACCTTTTCACATATTCAATAATCTTTTGGACATAACGTATAATACTGTTGGGACTACCACTATAAGTTAGTATTTGAGTCTCTTCCTCACGGTCATGGGGCAACATCTCTGTACTCTGGATACCACCATGGTAAAACAAACTCCTCTAGATACTCATTAGTAAAAAAATTCCCTTTTACCTAGGTAGCATGTGTATTCTAGTACATAAACATGGTCCGAGGGATCACAACTTAAGTATGTGCATTCAGAGATCACAGTCTCCTCTCTGTCTTCCCTCTTAACCTCACTATCCTCCATGCTAGCGACCACTACCGGATCACCTGCACCCCAACCAGTCAACCACGTTGCTATAGGTCCGGCTCGTTCCCAATGAGGCCTCACCGAGGTAGAGGCATCCTCGTCTCGGCCTCGGGCTTTGCGTGCGTGTGTGTGTGTGGGGGGGGGAGGTATCCATTGACACGCCAAAAATTCCAAGTGCCTTCTTATTTGCAAGCACGCCTTAACACATATCAGTGTTTTAGGTTACTTTAATGAGAGCACCTCACCAGATGCTTTATTAAGATGATTTTTCAAAAATTATTTGTTCATTTTCATTTGAGGCATTTTACAACAATCCACTAAGAGCATATTATTGGGGAACGTAGTAATTTCAAAAAAATTCCTACGCACACGCAAGATCATGGTGATGCATAGCAATGAGAGGGGAGAGTGTTGTCCATGTACCCTCGTAGACCGAAAGCGAAAGCGTTAGAACAACGCGGTTGATGCAGTCATACGTCTTCACGACCCGACCGATCAAGCACCGAAACTACGGCACCTCCGAGTTCTAGCACACGTTCACCTCGATGACGATCCCCGGACTCCGATCCAGCAGAATGTCGGGGAAGAGTTCCGTCAGCACGACGGCGTGGTGACGATCTTGATGTTCTATTGTCGCAGGGCTTCGCCTAAGCACCACTACAATATTATCGAGGACTTTGGTGGAGGGGGGCACCGCACACGGCTGAGATCAAGAGATCAATTGTTGTGTCTATGGGGTGCCACCCCCCCCCCCCCCGTATATAAAGGACTGGAGGAGAGGGGGCCGGCCAAGGGGGTGGCGCGCCCTAGGGGGGGAGTCCAACCCCAACCGGGAGTAGGACTCCCCCTTTTCCTATTAGGAGTAGGAGAGGGAAGGAAGAGGGGGGAGGGAAGAAGGAAAGGGGGGGCCGACCCCCTTCCCAATTCGGTTTGGGCTTGGGGGGGGGGGCGCCCCCTCCTTTGCTTCTTCTCCCTCCTTTCCACTAAGGCCCAATAAGGCCCACATACCTCCTGGGGGGTTCCGATAACCTTCCGGAGATCCGGTATTGTCCCAATCTCACCCGGAATCTTTCCGGTGTCCAAATATAGTCGTCCAATATATCGATTATGTATCGACCATTTCGAGACTCCTCGTCATGTCCGTGATCACATCCGGGACTCCGAACAACCTTCAGTACATCAAAACTCATAAACTCATAATAAAACTGTCAACGAAACCTTAAGCGTGCGGACCCTACGGGTTCGAGAACTATGTAGACATGACCTAGAACCGTTTCCGGTCAATAACCAATAGCGGAACCTGGATGCTCATATTGGTTCCTACATATTCTATGAAGATCTTTATCGGTCAAACCGCATAACAACATACATTGTTCCCTTTGTCATTGGTACGTTACTTGCCCGAGATTCGATCGTCGGTATCTCAATACCTAGTTCAATCTCGTTACCGGCAAGTCTCTTTACTCGTTACGTAATGCATCATTCCGTAACTAACTCATTAGCTACATTGCTTGCAAGGCTTATAGTGATGTGCATTACCGAGAGGGCCCAGAGATACCTCTCCGACAATCAGAGTGACAAAACCTAATCTCGAAATACGCCAACTCAACATGTACCTTTGGAGACACCTGTAGAGCTCCTTTATAATCACCCAGTTACGTTGTGACGTTTGGTAGCACACAAAGTGTTCCTCCGGTAAACGGGAGTTGCATAATCTCTTAGTTGTAGGAACTTGTATAAGTCATGAAGAAAGCAATAGCAACATACTAAACGATCAAGTGCTAAGCTAACAGAATGGGTCAAGTCAATCACATCATTCTCCTAATGATGTGATCCCGTTAATCAAATGACAACACATGTCTATGGTTAGGAAACATAACCATCTTTGATTGATGAGCTAGTCAAGTAGAGGCATACTAGTGACATTAAGTTTGTCTATGTATTCACACATGTATCATGTTTCCGGTTAATACAATTCTAGCATGAATAACAAACATTTATCATGATATGAGGAAATAAATAATAACTTTATTATTGCCTCTAGGGCATATTTCCTTCAGTCTCCCACTTGCACTAGAGTCAATAATCTAGATTACACAGTAATGATTCTAACACCCATGGAGTCTTGGTGCTGATCATGTTTTGCTCGTGGAAGAGGTTTAGTCAACGGGTCTACAACATTCAGATTCGTATGTATCTTGCAAATCTCTATGTCTCCCACCTGGACTTGGTCCCGGATGGAATTGAAGCGTCTCTTGATGTGCTTGGTCCTCTTGTGAAATCTGGATTCCTTTGCCAAGGCAATTGCACCAGTATTGTCACAGAAGATCTTCATTGGTCCGGATGCACTAGGTATGACACCTAGATCGGAAATGAACTCCTTCATTTGCTGCTTCCGAAGCAGCTATGTACTCCGCTTCGCACGTAGATCCCGCCATGACGCTTTGTTTAGAACTGCACCAACTGACAGCTCCACCGTTTAATAAAAACACGTATCCGGTTTGCGATTTAGAATCGTCCGGATCAGTGTCAAAGCTTGCATCGACGTAACCATTTACGACTAGCTCTTTGTCACCTCCATATACGAGAAACATATCCTTAGTCCTTTTCAGGTATTTTAGGATATTCTTGACCGCTGTCCAGTGATCCACTCCTGGATTACTTTGGTACCTACCTGCCAAGCTTATTGCTAAGCATACGTCAGGTCTGGTACACAACATTGCATACATGATAGAGCCTATGGCTGAAGCATAGGGAACATCTTTCATTTTCTCTCTATCTTCTGCTGTGGTCGGGCATTGAGTCTGGCTCAACCTCACACCTTGTAATACAGGCAAGAACCCTTTCTTTGCCTGATCCATTTTGAACTTTTTCAAAACTTTATCAAGGTATGTGCTTTGTGAAAGTCCAATTAAGCGTCTTGATCTATCTCTATAGATCTTGATGCCCAATATGTAAGTAGCTTCACCGAGGTCTTTCATCGAAAAACTTTTATTCAAGTATCCCTTTATGCTATCCAGAAATTCTATATCATTTCCAATTAACAATATGTCATCCACATATAATATCAGAAATGCTACAGAGCTCCCACTCACTTTCTTGTAAATACAGGCTTCTCCAAAAGTCTGTATAAAACCATATGCTTTGATCACACTATCAAAGCATTTATTCCAACTCCGAGAGGCTTGCACCAGTCCATAAATGGATCGCTGGAGCTTGCACACTTTGTTAGCACCTTTTGGATCGACAAAACCTTCGGGTTGCATCATATACAACTCTTCTTCCAGAAATCCATTCAGGAATGCAGTTTTGACATCCATTTGCCAAATTTCATAATCATAAAATGCGGCAATTGCTAACATGATTCGGACAGACTTAAGCATCGCTATGGGTGAGAAAGTCTCATCATAGTCAACCCCTTGAACTTGTCGAAAACAGCGTCAGTCTTCTTATTGAAGATCCATTTATTCTCGATGGCTTGCCGATCATTGGGCAAGTCAACCAAAGTCCATACTTTGTTCTCATACATGGATCCCATCTCAGATTTCATGGCTTCAAGCCATTTTGCGGAATCTGGGCTCATCATTGCTTCCTCATAGTTCGTAGGTTCGCCATGGTCAAGTAACATGACTTCCAGAATAGGATTACCGTACCATTCTGGTGCGGATCTTACTCTGGTAGACCTACGAGGTTCGGTAGTAACTTGATCTGAAGTTTCATGATCAATATCATTAGCTTCCTCACTGATTGGTGTAGTTGTCACAGGAACCGGTTCTTGTGATGAACTACTTTCCAATAAGGGAGCAGGTACAGTTACCTCATCAAGTTCTACTTTCCTCCCACTCACTTCTTTCGAGAGAAATTCCTTCTCTAGAAAGGATCCGAATTTAGCAACAAAAATCTTGCCCTCAGATCTGTGATAGAAGGTGTACCCAATAGTCTCTTTTGGGTATCCTATGAAGACGCATTTCTCCGATTTGGGTTCGAGCTTATCTGGTTGAAGTTTCTTCACATAAGCATCGCAGCCCCAAACTTTAAGAAACGACAACTTTGGTTTCTTGCCAAACCACAGTTCATAAGGCGTCGTCTCAATGGATTTTGATGATGCCCTATTTAACGTGAATGCGGCCGTCTCTAAAGCATAACCCCAAAACGATAGCGGTAAATCAGTAAGAGACATCATAGATCGCACCATATCTAGTAAAGTACGATTATGACGTTCGGACACACCATTTCGTTCTGGTGTTCCGGGTGGCATGAGTTGCGAAACAATTCTGCATTGCTTCAAATGTAAACCAAACTCGTAACTCAAATATTCTCCTCCACGATCAGATCATAGAAATTTTATTTTCTTGTTACGATGATTTTCCACTTCACTCTGAAATTCTTTGAACTTTTCAAATGTTTCAGACTTGTGTTTCATCAAGTAGATATACCCATATCTGCTCAAATCATCTGTGAAGGTGAGGAAATAACGATACCCGCCATGAGCCTCAATATTCATTGGACCACATACATCAGTATGTATGATTTCCAACAAATCAGTTGCTCGCTCCATAGTTCCGGAGAACGACGTTATGTCATCTTTCCCATGAGGCATGGTTCACAAGTACCAAGTGATTCATAATCAAGTGATTCTAGAAGCCCATCAGTATGGAGTTTCTTCATGCGCTTTACACCAATATGACCCAAACGGCAGTGCCACAAATAAGTTGCACTATCATTATCAACTCTGCATCTTTTGGCTTCAACATTATGAATATGTGTATCACTACTATCGAGATTTAATAAAAATAGACCACTCTTCAAGGGTGCATGACCATAAAAGATATTACTCATATAAATAGAACAACCATTATTCTCTGATTTAAATGAATAACCGTCTCGCATCAAACAAGATCCAGATATAATGTTCATGCTTAACGCTGGCACCAAATAATAATTATTTAGGTCTAAAATTAATCCCGATGGTAGATGTAGAGGTAGCGTGCCGACCGCGATCACATCAACTTTGGAACCATTTCCCACGCGCATCGTCACCTCGTCCTTAGCCAATCTTCGCTTAATCTGTAGTCCCTGTTTCAAGTTGCAAATATTAGCAACAGAACCGGTATCAAATACCCAGGTGCTACTGCGAGCATTAGTAAGGTACACATCAATAACATGTATATCACATATACCTTTGTTCACTTTGCCATCCTTCTTATCCGCCAAATACTTGGGGCAGTTCCGCTTCCAGTGTCCAGTCTGCTTGCAGTAGAAGCACTCAGTCTCAGGCTTAGGTCCATACTTGGGTTTCTTCTCTTGAGAAGCAACTTGTTTGTTGTTCTTCTTGAAGTTCCCCTTCTTCTTCCCTTTGCCCTTTTTCTTGAAACTGGTGGTCTTATTGACCATCAACACTTGATGCTCCTTCTTGATTTCTACCTCTGCAACTTTCAGCATTGCGAAGAGCTCGGGAATAGTCTTGTCCATCCCTTGCATATTATAGTTCATCACGAAGCTCTTGTAGCTTGGTCGCAGTGATTGAAGAATTCCGTCAATGACACTATCATCAGGAAGATTAACTCCCAGTTGAATCAAGTGATTATTATACCCAGACATTTTGAGTATGTGTTCACTGACAGAACTATTCTCCTCCACCTTACAGCTATAGAACTTATTGGAGACTTCATATCTCTCAATCCGGGCATTTGTTTGAAATATTAACTTCAACTCCTGGAACATCTCATATGCTCCATGACGTTCAAAACATCTTTGAAGACCCGGTTCTAAGCCGTAAAGCATGGCACACTGAACTATCAAGTAGTCATCAGCTTTGCTCTGCCAGACTTTCTTAACGTTGTCAGTTGCATCTGCAGCAGACCTAGCACCCAGCGGTGCTTCCAGGACGTAATTCTTCTGTGCAGCAATGAGGATAATCCTCAAGTTACGGACGCAGTCCGTGTAGTTGCTACCATCATCTTTCAACTTAGCTTTCTCAAGGAACGCATTAAAATTCAACGGAACAACAGCACGAGCCATCTATATACAACAAACATAGACAAGCAAAATATTATCAGGTACTAAGTTCATGATAAATTTAAGTTCAATTAATCATATTACTAAAGAACTCCCACTTAGACAGACATCTCTCTAGTCATCTAAGTGATCACGTGATCCAAATCAACTAAACCATGTCCGATCATCACGTGAGATGGAGTAGTTTCAATGGTGAACATCACTATGTTGATCATATCTACTATATGATTCACGTTCGACCTTTTGGTCTTCGTGTTCCGAGGCCATATCTGTATATCCTAGGCTCGTCAAGTTTAACTTGAGTATTCCACGTGTGCAACTGTTTTGCACCCGTTGTATTTGAACGTAGAGCCTATCACACCCAATCATCACATGGTGTCTCAGCACGAAGAACTTTCGCAATGGTGCATACTCAGGGAGAACACTTCTTGATAATTAGTGAGAGATCATCTTAAAATGCTACCGTCAATCAAAGCAAGATAAGATGCATAAAGGATAAACATCACATGCAATCAATATAAGTGATATGATAGGGCCATCATCATCTTGTGCTTGTGATCTCCATCTCCGAAGCACCGTCGTGATCACCATCGTCACCGGCGCGACACCTTGATCTCCATGGTAGCATCGTTGTCATTTACGCCATCTATTGCTTCTACGACTATCGCTACCGCTTAGTGATAAAGTAAAGCAATTACAGGGCGTTTGCATTTCATACAATAAAATGACAACCATATGGTTCCTGCCAGTTGCCGATAACTTCGGTTATAAAACATGATCATCTCATACAATAAAATATAGCATCATGTCTTGACCATATCACATCACAACATGCCCTGCAAAAACAAGTTAGACGTCCTCTACTTTGTTGTTGCAAATTTTACGTGGCTGCTACGGGCTGAGCAAGAACCATTTTTACCTACGCATCAAAACCACAACGATAGTTCGTCAAGCTAGTGATGTTTTAATCTTCGCAAGGACCAGGCGTAGCCACACTCGGTTCAACTAAAGTTGGAGAAACAGACACCCGCTAGTCACCTGTGTGCAAAGCACGATGGTAAAACCAGTCTCGTGTAAGCGTACGCGTAATGTCGGTCCGGGCCGCTTCATCCAACAATACCGCCGAACCAAAGTATGAAATGCTGGTAAGCAGTATGACTTGTATCGCCCACAACTCACTTGTGTTCTACTCGTGCATATAACATCAACGCATAAAACCTAGGCTCTGATACCACTGTTGGGGAACGTAGTAATTTCAAAAAAAAATCCTACGCACACGCAAGATCATGGTGATGCATAGCAACGAGAGGGGAGAGTGTTTTCCACGTACCCTCGTTGACCGAAAGCGGAAGCGTTAGAACAACGTGGTTGATGTAGTCATACGTCTTCACGGCCCGACCGATCAAGCACCGAAACTACGGCACCTCCGAGTTCTAGCACACGTTCACCTCGATGACGATCCCCAGACTCCGATCCAGCAGAATGTCGGGGAAGAGTTCCGTCAGCACGATGGCGTGGTGACGATCTTGATGTTCTACCATCACAGGGCTTCGCCTAAGCACCGCTACAATATTATCGAGGACTTTGGTGGAGGGGGGCACCGCACATGGATAAGAGATCAAGAGATCAATTGTTGTGTCTATGGGGTGCCCCCTCCCCCGTATATAAAGGAGTGGAGGAGAGGGGGCCGACCAAGGGGGTGGCGCGCCCTAGGGGGGAGTCCAACCCCAACCGGGAGTAGGACTCCCCCTTTTCTTATTAGGAGTAGGAGAGGGAAGGAAGAGGGGGGAGGGAAGAAGGAAAGGGGGGGGGCGACCCCCTTCCCAATTCGGTTTGGGCTTGGGGGGGGCGCCCCCTCCTTTGCTTCTTCTCCCTCCTTTCCACTAAGGCCCAATAAGGCCCATATACCCCCGGGCGGTTTCGATAACCTCCCGGAGATCCGGTATTGTCCCAATCTCACCCAGAACCTTTCCGGTGTCCAAATATAGTCGTCTAATATATCGATCTTTATGTCTCGACCATTTCGAGACTCCTCGTCATGTCCGTGATCACATCCGGGACTCCAAACAACCTTCGGTACATCAAAACTCATAAACTCATAATAAAATTGTCAACGAAACCTTAAGCGTGCGGACCCTACGGGTTCGAGAACTATGTAGACATGACCTAGAACTGTTTCCGGTCAATAACCAATAGAGAAACCTGGATGCTCATATTGGCTCCTACATATTCTACGAAGATCTTTATCGGTCAAACCGCATAACAACATACATTGTTCCCTTTGTCATCGGTATGTTACTTGCCCGAGATTCGATCGTCGGTATCTCAATACCTAGTTCAATCTCGTTAACAGCAAGTCTCTTTACTCGTTACGTAATGCATCATTCCATAACTAACTCATTAGCTACATTACTTGCAAGGCTTATAGTGATGTGCATTACCGAGAGGGCCCAGAGATACCTCTCCGACAATCGGAGTGACAAAACCTAATCTCGAAATACGCCAACTCAACATGTACCTTTGGAGACACCTGTAGAGCTCCTTTACAATCACCCAGTTACGTTGTGACGTTTGGTAGCACACAAAGTATTCCTCCGGTAAACGGCAGTTGCATAATCTCATAGTTGTAGGAACTTGTATAAGTCATGAAGAAAGCAATAGCAACATACTAAATGATCAAGTGCTAAGCTAACGAAATGGGTCAAGTCAATCACATCATTCTCCTAATGATGTGATCCTGTTAATCAAATGACAACACATGTCTATGGCTAGGAAACGTAACCATCTTTGATTAATGAGCTAGTCAAGTAGAGGCATACTAGTGACATTAAGTTTGTCTATGTATTCACACATGTATCATGTTTCCGGTTAATACAATTCTAGCATGAATAACAAACATTTATCATGATATGAGGAAATAAATAATAACTTTATTATTGCCTCTAGGGCATATTTCCTTCACATATGCCTTTGATCCATGATCGTACGTGTTATAGTGAATATATCTAGATGAAGGATAGGACAACAAAGTCACCCTTATGGATCTCACACTGATGTACTGAGGCATGAAAACGGTTGTCACTGAAGAAAGGAGGTCACCTGAACTTGGTAGTTGATTGCTTGATCGAGTGTTGTTGGTCTACCGAATATGATGGACGGCCTCTGTGGCAAGTGCTTTGGCATATATACGCGTGCATGCACATGAAGCTTGTGATTCTCAGTTAGAGTAGGAATCTGATTGGGAAACTATGTTTGTGAGCGATTTTTTGCCTCTTGCCTTCTTATTAGGGGATGCACCATTTTGGCCAGCTAACACATCAGTCACCCTCCAACAACATCATGAAAACTGGCCAGCTAACACATCATGCAAGTTCCCAGGAAGAACTAAATGATATATTCTTTATTGCCTTGACTATTCCCAGCTAATGTAATGATTAACACTATGAAATAGAGTATACGACTAATAGCCTCTAAAAATGAAAGTAAAACTAATAGTAGTATATGTTCTTAAGGAAAAAACCCGGGCGCCCAAAATTTTGGGGACCTGCCAGACAAGGGCCCGTCAATCATGCAGTGAAGCAAACTTCTTGGGCTGGTCCAAAGTTTGTTTACATGTGACAACGATTCAGCATGCATATAAAACAAAACAAAAAATGAACTTTCACAAGATGAACTGCAGGGCTTTCAGTCAGTCTGATAACAAATCGAGGGGGAGGGGGCGATAGGTAGCAGGTTCCATTAGCTGTTTATGTAGGTTTTTGGTTGATATAATTTGGTTAAAAATAAATATAGAGGCATCCAAGGGATAAACTAACTCACTCTGCTTCTCATATCTCCTTAGTGCAGCCTTGACCTTTGCAGAGATCCTTCTATGAGCCCTTCTCTATTTATGTCCCTCAGACATGGTAAAATGGAACTGTCGTTCAGAAATGTGGGAGTTGGCCTCTGCTGCTGGGTTGGCACACCAACAATGCAATGGTATTCAGAGCACAATAGCATGTGTATCTGGTGGACACACTAAGAGGAGAGCTGATACTAGCCTCCATCTTGTAGCAGTGACAGGACATGAGGGGCTACCATAACTAAATCGAGTCCGCATTGGGATTTAACAACTCTTAGCAATCTTCATTACTTAGGAGTTTGTACTCGATCATGTCATTCATAGTCGATTGACTACATCATCACCGTCATGCTAAAGCTTGAACGTGCTACCTATGTCCTTCATTCTCAAAACACAATCCCAACGGTGTGCTAAGCTTACATCAAGCGTCCAACATCATGTCGTTTGTCTTGAAAGGCGACTTTGATTCTAAGATTTGCATCTTATCTGTGGTTCTAGTAACCTTTTGCTTCACCATCCTTTGGCTTGATGTCATCGCCAATCGATTACGGCTTCATGAAACATCTCGATGAAATGTGTCATGATCATTGTCAACATTTTGACTTCTTCCAATAGGTCAATTGAATTCATGATGAGAAATACCATCCTTGTCCTCGATGATTGTGTTATCATCGACAACATTCTTGCCTTCCCTCCAACACAAAATTGTTTATGATTTGTGTTGTACCTTGAGTTCCTTGCTTTCCAACTTATGTTATGTTCTACCTTGGAGTATTACCATCTTTTATAACAAGAATGTTGTGAGAATTTCACCACCTCTTAAGAATTCTTGATACAAGTGATACTTCTTGCCATCTCCATTCATTTCTTGGTCCCCGTGTTGTTCCTAACCGGAATACCAACAAGTGAACGGTGATGTATAGGTTCAAACTTCTAGCAACCCTATTGCTTGTAAGTTAATGAACGATAATTTCATGCTTTGTGAGTTAGCTATTAAATCAACATTCTAACATTGATCAAGCTACCTAGTCCAGGTTTCCGGGTGCACCTTTTGATCAATGTTTAATTGTGGATGTTCTCCTCGAATATACTTCTTTATATACTTTGGTATTCCCAATACTATTACTTTGCTCATATAATTTTGGAAATCCATCCCTATTGAAATCTCGATGGATTGTCGCTGAGACCAACTTACGGTATATTTCAAGATCCCATCATCACTACGTAATTAGTATTATCATACGATATGTTAATGTATGCTCACGTCCTTAGACCATGAGAATATCGTGGACCTTCTTACCAAATGGTTACTTTGGGGTTGCCAAATGTTATCCGTAAATGGATGCGGGTACATATATAACAAAAATATGTCAAGGGACTCGATAGTAAAAGACTGGGATTTGCTCCGCAAACGATGGAGAGATACTCTTCGGGCCCGCTTAGTTTTAAAATATTCATCATTGTTTGGACCACTTAGATTGGGGTTGCCTTGAACATGCTACAGTGGTAACGATACTGCAGTTTGCCGTCCGTCATCCTAGCGAGTGCATGCGGGTAGAAACCATGGATCGTATGTAGGAGGACTCGCCTTAGTGACCAGGAATACTCGTGGGTCACCTTGGTGGTGTGCTTCCTACGACGGGCGGCAAGCTCCCATGGCTCAATAATGTTGGTGCTACCAGGAGCAGGAAAATGGACATATGCCATCTGCTTGGCCAACCTGTGGTGAATGTCTGGGGGTGGATTGTGCTGCAACGCCGAGAGTAAGGCGACGCCCACGTCTTTGGTGTCCTAGGAGGAGTACAATGACAGCCACATGCCAGCGAGCTTGGAGGGCCATAGGTTCTTGGCGACCACCGTTGCACAGTTGAGAGTGAGTCTGAGGGCGCTGTTGGTGGCTATGGAGCCTGAGCAGAAGAACTTGGTGCAGCGATCCTCAATGATGATGCGCGCGACAATGATGGGTCGGTTTCGACGAGGACAAGGTACCTGGCGGCCTCACAGTCGGTGAGGTGAGGGAACAAGCATGTGAGGAAGGTGAGAGACCATTGAAGGAGTGATGTGCCATGTCCACAAGGATAGTCTCGTTGGCAGGATCTGCTATGGCGGCAAGCGTGACGCTCATGACTACATTAGTGACCAGATTGAGTAGGCCGACACAGGTCGCCTTATTGAGGATGCACTTGTGGGTATGTTCTATACTGGAAAAATTGGGTAGTCTAAAATATGGACAGATCAATATGTCATACAACCCATCAGATTATGAAGGTGATAGAAGGGAAAAAATCATTGGACATGCAGTCTTTCAAATAGGCACAGCACCAGAAAGTAAGGAGTATTACAATTTTGTTATCTCTCATCAATATTTCTGTCAATGCTACTACTCCCAAGGAGCACTCATAAAGTCTGGCATTGGGAGGTTTCATGCGTCAGACCTTAATGGAAATGTATTTTCCTTCGCCGCGGTACTCATGGTAAGTCATTATATTAATATTACATATTCTGCAAAGAGATGTTGTGTAATGAAATTTATTTCTGTAGGCGATGAGTGGCGGTTGCAGCCCTAGGTTGGAACTAATTTGGAATTAAATGAACATAACAAGCCTTTAATGTCCACCTTGAAGCCTAAGCTTGCCAAGTAACCTGATATCAAGGAAGAAATGGTACACCACTTGATGACTTGTTTTGCTAGGGTAGATGTTTGATATTTTGAAGTTCATTGAACGATTATGATAATTTGACCATGTTTTTGTATCGGGTTCAGTGAACTAAATCTCTATTTCCTTCTTTTGTACTATCCAAGATCAAGGAAATAGACAATCCAAGTGTGTGATGAAAAAAGAATCGTCTTTGCATGGGTGCCCAGAGGTAGCACTGAGCGTGATGAAAAAAGCCCAAGCTTGCCAAGAAGCCTGATATAAAAAAAGAATTGCCTGACTTCAGGTAGCACTGAGACTAAACTTTTCATAGAATGACTAGTTTTAATTTTTCAGTTGTCTGTGTATGCAATTTCTGACATGAACTGTATTATGCAGATCAATAATTTTCCGGCGTTTCATCATTTTTATACTAACTTTTATATTTTTTAAATTATTTTTATCATAGTTTATATACCTTGTCATATAATAATAGAATCACATATTGAATATAGTGACTTTATATGGTTGTAATGTAATTACTAGAATACTAAACTTATTTTTTGTAACAACAATTATGTTTGAATTATTTTTCATAATCACATAAGTTATATAGTGTATACATGTGTGTGTGTGTGTGTGTTCATTTATATTTTAAAAGCATTAAATATCCTGGATATCTCTTAAATGTAGGTCTGGTTGATATCTCAATAGTGGTTTTCTTGTGTATCTTTAGGCACATATAATTATAGAAACTTCTACATTATAAATCGAATCATGAGGAAATGTTTCTTGCAATGTGGCTTCAATAATAAAGTGATACATGGGCATGGTCGGTACTAGATATCACCACTTATAGTAATCATAGATGAACATGAAAGTGCTCAAGATTTGATGGTTTGATACACTCATCTGGAAAAAATTTGTGAAACAAGATTGGGTGTTGAACGCTGCGACGAATCCTGTCAGTGTACTCGCGGGGACCATTCAAGACAACCACGTGACACAGATTTGGCTCTAAGATTGGCAATGAGTTCCAAGCCTCTCGGTGTTTGCGTGAAGAGTTGAACGGAGTGACCGCAACAATCATAGAACCACCTCCCGGTGCACCACCAAGGCCAAGGCTTGCGAATTCCCGTTGTTGCACTTGAGGCACATAAAAGTCTTTCACTAGAACAGAACTAGAGGACGAATTGATGGATGGGTTGGTGGTGTGTTCCGAGGTGTCCATCTGGTCGTCCTTCTTCTTTGCACCGCTATCATCATCAACATCATCACCATTGCGTCTTCATATGAACGGAACAAAGTCTGGATCCGGAGTGTATCCTGTTGTCTCCCTCCTGAATGTGAATGTGTAGCCTTTGAGCTTCACCAACACATCCGCCGCGATAAAAGGCCCAATATCATCCTTGTCCTTTGCCGAAATCTGAGTGTTGGTCATAGCCACGAGAATACGAATAACTCCACGGCATCGCAGGCTAATCGCTCACTAAATTGTATAGTTTTTTTTAAGTATTTGAACAAATTTTTGAAACCATGTGGACAAAAATTTGAAATTTCTATAGAATTGTTTTTTGAAAGAAGGGGCAAATGAAATCGCAAATGTTGAACTTTTTTGAAAATTTCGAACATTTTATTTGAAAATGAAAGTTTTTTGAAATACCACCACATTTTATTATTTAGCAAACAAATTTTGGAAAAATTGTTCAATGTGTGAAATTATTAATTTTTTTGAATTTCCAGAACATTTTTTTTTACAAAAGGAACAAAATTTGAAAAATCGAACATATTTCAAAATTACGGATTAATTTTAATATTTCGAACATTTTTTGAAATTCGTAGAACACTTTTTGAAATTCCATGAACATTTTTTGCATTTGCGAACAACTTTTGAAAAATATGAGCAAAATTTGAATTTCTGAACAAATATTGGAAAAGATAAAATTTTGAAATTACCGAACATTTTTTAATTTGCGATTTTTCTTAAATACAAACATTTTCTTAAATGTTACACATTTTTCGAAATTATAAACTTGGCTGAAATTACCGAATGGTTTTTGAAAAGAAGTGAATATTGTCTTCGATTCTAAATAGTTTCCTAATATTTGAATATTTTGTGAATTTCCGATCAAAATTTGAAAACAGGAACATTTTGTGAAAATTTTGAACGAATTTTGGTATATTAGAATATTTTTGAACATTTTTTTGAAATAAAAATATTCAAAAAAGGAAAAATTAAAGAAACAAAAAGTAAAAGATAAACAGAACAAGAAGCAGAAAAAAATGTAATGCGAAAGAAAACCGAAAAAGAGAATACACAGGAAAAAATCCGGTCCAGGGAACCTGCTAGAAGGTTCCCAAAATCGGTTAGGCGCACTATTTAAAGCTGGAACTGGGCCGGCCCATCTGTCGTCGCTAAAAATGTTTGCCCTGTGTGAATTCCCGACAATTCGCCACAGCAAGCGGCGAATAGGGTTTTTGTAGGTTTTACAGACTTTACGCATTGATCTTAGTTGGCCTTTGTTGATTGGATTAGGGACGTTGGAGGGGCCCACACCCCTGAAAATCAAGGGGGGGTTGGGGGGGGGGGGAGTTAATTAGTGTGAAGGGAGCCAGTAATGGTCCGTTGTTGTTCATTGATGTAGGATTATCATGTTCTAATTTAAGAAAAAAGGATTATCATGTTCTAATATGGCAGCCCCTGCCCCCTGCCCGTACACCTATACATATAGAAGTCTGAAACTAATAACTCAAGACTACCAATGCTAGATATAGGTCAGGCCGGCTAGAATAAATTCCAGTTCCAGAATTAGTGTAGCAACAGCCAGGTGGAATAGGCTGGCGGTTCCCGCAAAAAGAAAAAGAAAAAAAAGAATAGGCGGATGCGGAGGAAAGGCATGGCTACTAAGAAAATCTTCAGCAGTCCTCCTATTCCAAGAAAAATGCAGAGACTCGAGACAAAAAACCTGCTCCAACAGTCTCCATATTCTGAATTTTTCCCATGGGCATAATTCACAAAACCAAATATTTATTGTTCGACAACCATCAACCAACATCAATCATGATTAGTAATTATCTAAATATTTTTCACACGCTAGATTCCTAAATAACGCAGACGTTTGTTCCACAAACCGTGTTATGTAGCATGTTTATCTTTTGACAAATAACACTACAATCTAACAAACCTTTTTAAGCTTTAATGTTAATCTTAGCAACACTAATTTTTTTAAGGAGGGCATCCCCAAATGGTAGCCTAGTGGTAAAACGCTCTTTGCAAAATCTTAGCAACACATGCCGTCCAAAAGAAAAATTCCTATATCTTCTGCATCTTTGGCCCATATCAACAACACTACACTTCACCAAGATATTGTGAGATATATGCTCGAATTCTTGTTTTTCTACCTCGCTAAGTAGCTAAATACTTTGCAACACCAAAATACGTAAGCGATTTAGTCCAAGCAAACTTGTACAAAATGTGCATCATATAAGAGTAAAAAGGAAACTTTTAAAATTGTCGAATGAGGTATGTGGATGTGTACGCTTACATACACTGCACACTGACTTTCAGCCGCTTGCCTGGATCTCCTCTTCGGCATTGCCTTGCTCCTCCTTCACAATATGTTCGTCATCCCACGTTCGTATTTCCAGTGTGGGGTGGTACGGAAGGAGATCCGCCGTGTTCCTGATGGCCTCCTCCAACGCCTCCACATCCCGAACCGTCGCGCCGATGCAAATGATCTCAACAGCAAGATGCCTGAGGGAAGAGAGGTGCTGGATGCCAAAATCAAGACCACTGCCTGCATCAAATGGAAGCCGCAGCTTCTCAAGCCCTGGCATGGCCCCAGATTCGAAGATCAGGCCTTCCCCATTGCTCCAACAGGTGAAGTAGAACTCCTTTAGGCTTATGAACATGTCGCTACTTACGATGAGCCTTTGCTCAGGAGCAGCTGATCTTGATGTCAACCATAGAAACAGCAAAGCAGGCAAATCTCCAAGGATCTCCAGTGCACCCTCTTCTACTGGATCAATATTGATATCCAGGTAGGTGAGCTTGTTAAGTGATGCAACCCAAGCTGGCACTCTGGGGAAGAAATAGAACATGCCCATCTGAAACTTCTGGAGGAGATAAGGGGAAGGGAACCAAGAATCCAACAAGAAATCTATGCGCGAATATCTGTAGTTGCTTTGAATACTCAGGGATCGAAGGTTGAGTCTTCCCAGCCTGCAGAGCGATGAGACCAAGTTATCCATTAAAATTTCTTTATTGCTGTGCACATCAACAAGGCACCAGCATAGCCCAAGAATCCTCAGTTTAGTCAGATTGCCCAGCTCCAACAAACAAGATGCCAGGCTGTCCCGGTTGACTTTGATGTCTGATAGCTCCTGCAGGGCTTGCAGATTCCCAATTCCTTTGGGTAATTCCAGATTACTGACACGCAAACATGTTAAATGTTGCAGCTGAACAATGCTTTTGGGCATTTTCCTTATCTTCGTACACCCCATATCCAGAGTCCTCAAATGCTGTAGTTCTCCTAATTGTTCAGGGAGTGCAGAAATGCTTCTAACATTGAGTCGTAAATACTTCAACTGAAACAGCTTCCTCACATGTTCAAAGCAATTGCTCTCCATCTCCTCGCCATTTTCAATATCAAGTACTCGCAGAAATAGAAACTTCGAAAGTGAAGGCATCTTTTCAGCATACCCAACAATACTGAGTGATCGACAATGAGAAATGATTGCTGTTGATGGAACCATGATGTGCTCTTGGGAATAATAATTGAGGGATAGCCTGCGGATCTTATGCTGAAGCATGAATTTCTGTTTTTGGTCACCAAAGAAGGTGGCAAAGTTTTCTTCAGTTGACTTAGATGTAAGGAGATCAAGAATCATATCATGGACTCGGCATGAATCGACTCGACCGTCATATTGGATTTTCACTGGCTGAAGCATGCTCCTATTAATAAGATCATTAAAATAGCACTCTCCTACCTCCTCCAAATCTTGCCCACCATCAGTATTAATGAATCCTTCAGCGATCCACCTCCTTATCAATCGATCCTTCTCAATCTCATAATCCTCCGGAAATACACTTAGATACAGCAAACATGTCTTCAAATGGTGGGGAAGATCATCATAGCTAAAAGATAATATCCTTCTCATCTCTTCTACACCAGGATCCTTCTCCAATGTCGAACCGATTGAATTATACACCGACTCCCATTCTTCATTTGTACTACCTTTATTAGCCAATAAGCCTGCTATTGTAAGAATCGCTAATGGAGAACCACCACATTTTTTCAATATTTCCGACGAGACCTCCTCCAGTCGAGGAGGACATATATCTCCCGAGCCAAATATTCGTTTGAAAAATAAACTCTTAGAGTTAGCTGTTGTAAGAGGCATTATTTCATAGACACGATCATGGTGAGGAGAGCAACATGACTTGGCTATATCAATACTACGTGTTGTCGTGATTATTCTGCTTCCCAGATCATTCACACACAAGGAACATTTGATAATCCTCCAAGCTTGAGTACTCCATATATCATCAATGACGACTAAGTACCTACAAAGTGCATGCAAATCTCTCATGAATAAGGAAACATTATGGACAAAAATACACACACAAGCATTTCTTTTCTATGTATTATCACGGACAGCCATTATCCCCTTCCCCAATGGTATGGCCACACCACGGAAGCTCAATTTAGTGTAGGCGGTTACGATTGTAAAGTAAGCATTTTAAGGCCTCTAAAAATATAACCACACAAACTGTGAACCAACACTATTCACAACTGCATATGTTCAGAATGTAACGAAAGCATCTATATATAGTTTAAGAGGTGTGTTAATTAAACAATTGTAGAAAGTAGTAGAATGACAAGGCTACTAAATAAAAATCAATATTGAAGAAAATATGATGCAGTACCAACAGCCAATTTCTCATTCAAAGTTCATGAACGTACCTCTTGTTCTTTAAAACATCTCTGATTGCGTCAATGAGCTTTCCCTCGTCCCATATATCTGTGCTAGGAAACTCTTGTGGGCAAACTTGAGAGAGTATATTTCTTAAGATCTTATTCACATCTGGTTGCTGTGACAATGAAACAAAAGCTCGACACTGGAACTGGCCTTCCAGTTTACAGTACACCTCATTCGCAAGGGTAGTTTTACCGAGACCTCCAAAACCCACAATGGATATGACCTTTAGCCGCTGCACTGATGCACCCACACCCTCCATTAGGCACTTGATGAGCTCATCTCTTGGCTGGTCAATACCGACAAGCCCATCCGGTTCAGCATAGAGTGAAGGTAAACGAGGGTCAATGGCCCTTGAGGTGCTAGTCTCGAAGGTGCGCTCATCAAGCTTATACCTCATACGTCGCTTGCTTGCATTTTCAACACGCGCCTTAAGTCCCTGGATTTGGCTGGAGATTTGATGGCGTGCCCTCAGTGCGTTGAGCTGCTGGAGCACACTTTGGACAAGACCTACAGCCTTAGACATGTCAGTTTGGCCAAGGCTTTTCATAAAGTCGTCAATGCAATCCTCGATGTCATAAGACATCTCCCGGACTTGGTTCCTCCATTCCTTGGTCTGCACATCAATATCACGGTCCACATCTGCCAGTCTCTGAAGGAGGGCGTTCATGCTGCTCAGTTCATCTTTCATGAACTCTACCTCCCTATGCACACCCTTCAGCTTTGCATACTCCTCCCCGAGCAGCACGGTGAGCTTGCCGATGACAGAGGTCATTACCCCTGCCAAGGCGCTCACCATCTGCTGGATGTTTTATGAGTGTTGCTACCAAAATGCCCAGGTTTGCAGAAAAGGGCCCCAAGCTTCAGCACGACAAAGCAAACACCTGGCAATATATGTATGCATCATCACTAAGAGAGTAGGTCTGTAGGTATCATACTGAATAACAACCATAATTGCGACTGTAACTCCATAAGTGTCAATTACCGACCCAAATGCACAAGAATGCTACAAAAGTATGTGTACCCAATTTCACAATTTAGTACTCCCTCCGTCCCAAAATTCTTGTTTTAGATTTGTCTAAATACGGATGTATCAAGTCACCTTTTAGTATTAGATACATCCGTATCTAGGCAAATCTAAGACAAGAATTTTGGGACTGAGAGAGTAGAAAAGAAAACCCAGTCACAGTCAATTCAAGATGAACATGCAAATCTGCAATTTTTATCAGAATTCAATCACTCCCCAAATGACAAAATTTATTGTCGACATGAACTCCTGGTACATAGATACATGAATAAATGGTGACCATCCTATTTATCCGATTGTACCAGCTTCAGTCGAATCATTATTGCTAGAATAAAAGATCTGAAATTACGGTTTAAAATACCTTTGAGTTGCTACACTAGCTGACTAAGTCTACTGGAACTGGAATTATGAGTCCAGTCGCATGATTGATGGAGTTACTTTATGTCTTTTGAAAGCATCAGTTCGTGCACAAGAAACAGCAAATAGTAGGGCTCCAAATTAGTCTGGAAACCTGGTCGATAGATAATGGTGCTTGTTGAAGGCCAGGGAATTCCAAGGTGAGATAGGATACCCATATATGACAGTGGTTTAAGGACACACTAATATATACGCATCGTTAACTGCCTCCAATCTAGTGGGTCGGATGAGCCAGTATTTGGTTGTACCCCGCAACCAAATAAAGGTCAGTTCTTGTCTGCATATACACACAAAAGTTGTGCTTGATCATCAAGATAAACTAATTGGTTTGCGTACATAGTACCGAGGTATATATATTAAAGTGATCAGAGGGTTCAACAACAGTGGAATACAAAACTTGTCAAATTCTCCAAGCAAGCATACGCGTACCAACTTTGCATCATGAAACTTGTCAACTATAACAACTGATTAAATAAGATTGCTTTTAGTATATTATATAAGATCTCCTTGTAAAAGAAGCAGGCTAGCAGGTAAACAATTATTAGTACTTTTATTGTTATTGTCACCTTAGTTTCAGTAAGATCTATATGATGTCAACTATGACTGGTAAAGTACGATGGTAGCAGACTAGCGCGTACACAATTGTTTTTTTTTCCAGCAAGATCTATGTGCAGGAATACATCACTTACCACACCGCGGCGCCACCACACTCATACTTCTAAAACACCAACAAATTTCACTGCAGAAGTTGAAAAGTAGACCAAGCAAGCTATCTCACACTCCATACCTGTTCGATTGAAGCCAGGCCAGCGCCGCCGCCGGCGAGATCAACAAATCCGCAGCGGCGAACGCGAGAGACGGCTATACGCCACCGGAGTGGAGAGCGGGAGCCGCTGGCTTCTGTGATGGGCGCAGAGGTCGCGGTGGTGGTGGCGGCGGCGGCCGGGAGCGGCGACCGTGGAAGCGAAGGTACAGAGCGCGAGCAGCCGCGGCACCTTGAGAAACTCAGAAGAGTGGGTGGCCGAGATTGCTGACTGATCTATAGGTTTGACTTTCATTTTTTTTCTATGGAAAAAAATAGGCAAGTACCATCTCAATCGATGGGATTAGTTATATTACTCCCCCCGTCTCATAATGTAAGATGTTTTTTGTCAAAAAATATCTTACATTATGGAACGGAAAGAGTACTCCCGAAGAACTGTACTGCATCATCTCCCTCCTATTCGGGAAAATACCAACGAAGCCAATGCTAAATATTTCTTGATCAATTATTCAAACACTATTGTATGGGTAACATCATAAATTTCCTCCCCCTTTACCTAAATGGTTATCTACTTGCTGTCATGTTACATATATCATGCTCTGCCTTTCCTTGGCATAGATATACACCTAATACTTGTGTACAATCATGTTTTATTTTCATTGATCTGTTTAATCTAATCACATTTTCCTTTTCATTCTTTTGTTTAACTAATCTAACTTATTTCAGCAGTGATAACTCCCTGCTTATGTCAACACCCTCAAGTACAACTTTGCCAGTAAGACCTTGTTACTATTGTTGTTAACATTCCGGTAACCACTGATGGACGAGAACTTTGTCTATTGGCCGCCTCGCCTTGCGATCGAGCAGGAAAATGGTTCTCTTCGTCCCCGGCTCTTGGTACCGACGTTGTTGCTAACATAGCTGACAAGCTATCCTCAGACATGCCTTTCTAACATGACCGTGCAAGATGTCACTGAAGGAAATATGCCCTAGAGGCAATAATAAAGTTATTATTTATTTCCTTATTTCATGATAAATGTTTATTATTCATGCTAGAATTGCATTAACCGAAAACTTAGTACATGTGTGAATACATAGACAAAACATAGTGTCCCTAGTATGCCTCTACTTGACTAGCTGGTTAATCAAAGATGGTTATGTTTCTTAACCATAGACATGTGTTGTCATTTGATGAACGAGATCACATCATTAGGAGAATGATGTGATGGACATGACCCATCCGTTAGCCTAGCATTATGACCGTTACAGTTTCATTGCTACTGCTTTCTTCATGACTTATACATGTTCCTCAGACTATGAGATTATGCAACTCCCGAATACCGGAGGAACACCTTGTGTGCTATCAAACGTCACAACGTAAATGGGTGATTATAAAGATGCTCTACAGGTGTCTCTGAAGGTATTTGTTGGGTTGGCATAGATCGAGATTAGGATTTGTCACTCTGTGTTTCAGAGAGGTATCTCTGGGCCCTCTCGGTAATGCTCATCACTATAAGCCTTGCAAGAAATGTGACCAATGAGTTAGTTGCGGGATGACGTATTACGAAACGAGTAAAGAGACTTGCCGGTAACGAGATTGAACTAGGTATGATGATACCGACGATCGAATCTCGGGCAAGTAACATACCGATGACAAAGGGAACAACATATATTGTTATGCGGTTTGACCGATAAAAGATCTTCGTAGAATATGTAGGAGCCAATATGAGCATCCAGGTTCCGCTATTGGTTATTGATCGGAGATGTGTCTCGATCATGTCTACATAGTTCTCGAACCCGTAGGGTCCGCACGCTTAACGTTTGATGACGATATGTATTATGGGTTATGTGTTTTTGATGACCGAAGTTTGTTCGATGTCTCGGATGAGATCACGGACATGACGAGGAGTCTCGAAATGGTTGAGACATAAATATTGATATATTGGACCATGTTATTCAGACACTGGAAGTGTTCCAAATTGTTTCGGGTAAAAACGGAGTGCCGGAGGGTTACCGGAACCCCCCGGGGGAACTAATGGGCCACCATGGGCCTTAGTGGAGAGAGAGGAGGGCAGCCAGGGCAGGCCGCGCGCCCTCCTTGGAGTCCGAATTGGACAAGGGAAGGGGGGGGCGCCCCCTTTTCCTACTCCCTCTCCCTCTCCTTCCTTCCCCCTCTTCCTTGGAGGGGAATCCTACTAGGACTAGAAAGTCCTAGTAGGACTCCCCCTCTTTGGGCGTGCCCCTAGGGCTGGCCGGCCTCCCCCTCCGTTCTTTATATATGGGGGCAGGGGGCACCCTAGAACACACAAGTTTCTCTTAACCGTGTGTGATGCCCCCCTCCACAGTTGCACACCTCGATCATACCATCGTAGTGCTTAGGTGAAGCCCTACGTCGGTAGCATCATCATCACCGGCGCCACGCCGTCGTGCTGATGAAACTCACCCTCGTCCTCAACTAGATCAAGAGCACGAGGGACGTCATCGAGCTGAAGTGTGCTGAACGCGGAGGTGCCGTACGTTCAGTACTTGATCGGTTGGATCGCGAAGAAGTTCAACTACATCAACCGCGTTATTAAACGCTTCCATTTTTGGTCTATGAGGGTACATGGACACACTCTCCCCTCTTGTTGCTATGCATCACCTAGATAGATCTTGCGTGATTGTAGGTTTTTTTTTGAAATTACTGCGTTCCCCAACAGTGGCATCAGAGCCAGGTCTATGCGTAGATGTTTTATGCATGAGTAGAACACAAAGAGTTGTGGGCGATAATAGTCATACTACTTACCACCAACGTCTTACTTTGATTCAGCGATATTATTGGATGAAGCGGCCCGGACCGACATTACATGACCGCGTTCATGAGACTGGTTCTACTGACGTGCTTTTGCACATAGGTGGCTGGCGGGTGTCTGTTTCTCCAACTTTAGTTGAATCGAGTTTGACTACGGTCGGTCCTTGTTGAAGGTTAAAACAACACACTTGACGAAAAATCGTTGTGGATTTGATGCGTAGGTAAGTACAATTCTTGCTAGAAGCCCGTAGCGGACACGTAAAACTTGTAACAACAAAGTAGAGGACGTCTAACTTGTTTTTGCAGGGCTTGCTGTGATGTGATATGGTCAAGACATGATGTGATATAAATTGTTATATGAGATGATCATGTTTTGTAACAGAGTTATCGACAACTGGCAGGAGCCATATGGTTGTCGCTTTATTGTATGCGATGCAATCTCCATGTAATTGCTTTACTTTATCACTAAGCGGTAGCGATAGTCGTAGAAGCAATAGTTGGTGAGACGACAACGATGCTACGATGGAGATCAAGGTGTCACGCCGGTGACGATGGAGATCATGACGATGCTTCGGTGATGGAGATCATAAGCTCAAGATGATGATGGCCATATCATGTCACATATTTTGATTGCATGTGATGTTTATCTTTTATGCATCTTATTTTTCTTAGTACGGCGGCATCATTATAAGATGACCCCTTACTAAATTTCAAGGTATAAGTGTTCTCCCTGAGTATGCACCATTGCTATAGTTCATCGTGCCGAGACACCATGTGATGATCGGGTGTGATAAGCTCTACGTTCACATACAATGGGTGCAAGCCAGCTTTGCACACGCAGAATACTTGGGTTAAACTTGATGAGCCTAGCATATGCAGATATGGCCTCGGAACACTGAGACCGAAAGGTACGTGAATCATATAGTAGATATGATCAACATAGTGATGTTCACCATTGAAAGCTACTCCATCTCACGTGATGATCGGACATGGTTTAGTTGATTTGGATCACGTGATCATTTAGATGACTAGAGGGATGTCTATCTTGTTGGAAATATGCCCTAGAGGCAATAATAAATTGATTATTATTATATTTCCTTGTTCATGATAATCGTTTTATCCATGCTAGAATTGTATTGATAGGAAACTCAGATACATGTGTGGATACATAGACAACACCATGTCCCTAGTAAGCCTCTAGTTGACTAGCTCGTTAATCAATAGATGGTTACGGTTTCCTGACCATGGACATTGGATGTCGTTGATAACGGGATCACATCATTAGGAGAATGATGTGATGGACAAGACCCAATCCTAAGCCTAGCACAAGATCATGTAGTTCGTATGCTAAAGCTTTTCTAATGTCAAGTATCATTTCCTTAGAACATGAGATTGTGCAACTCCCGGATACCGTAGGAGTGCTTTGGGTGTGCCAAACGTCACAACGTAACTGGGTGGCTATAAAGGTACACTACGGGTATCTCTGAAAGTGTCTGTTGGGTTGGCACGAATCGAGATTGGGATTTTGTCACTCCGTGTAAACGGAGAGGTATCTCTGGGCCCACTCGATAGGACATCATCATAATGTGCACAATGTGACCAAGGGGTTGATCACGGGATGATGTGTTACGGAACGAGTAAAGAGACTTGCCGGTAACGAGATTGAACAAGGTATCGGTATACCGACGATCGAATCTCGGGCAAGTACCATACCGCTAGACAAAGGGAATTGTATACGGGATCGATTGAGTCCTTGACATCATGGTTCATCCGATGAGATCATCATGGAACATGTGGGAGCCAACATGGGTATCCAGATCCCGCTGTTGGTTATTGACCGGAGAACGTCTCGGTCATGTCTGCATGTCTCCCGAACCCGTAGGGTCTACACACTTAAGGTTCGATGACGCTAGGGTTATAAAGGAAGCTTGTATGTGGTTACCGAATGTTGTTCGGAGTCCCGGATGAGATCCCGGACGTCACGAGGAGTTCCGGAATGGTCCGGAGGTAAAGATTTATATATAGGAAGTCCTGTTTCGGCCATCGGGACAAGTTTCGGGGTCATCGGTATTGTACCGGGACCACCGGAAGGGTCCCGGGGGCCCACCGGGTGGGGCCACCTGCCCCCGGGGGCCACATGGGCTGTAGGGGGTGCGCCTTGGCCTACATGGGCCAAGGGCACCAGCCCCAAGAGGCCCATGCGCCTAGGGAACCCTAGAGGGTAGAGTCCTCAAGGGGGAAGGCACCTCCGAGGTGCCTTGGGGAGGATGGACTCCTCCCCCCTCCTTAGCCGCACCCCTTCCTTGGAGGAGGGGGCAAGGCTGCGCCTCCCCCTCTCCCCTGCCCCTATATATAGTGGAGGGGAGGGAGGGCATCTATACCTGAGCCCTTGGCGCCTCCCTCCCTCCCGTGACACCTCCTCCTCTCCCGTAGGTGCTTGGCGAAGCCCTGCAGGATTGCCACGCTCCTCCATCACCACCACGCCGTTGTGCTGCTGCTGGATGGAGTCTTCCTCAACCTCTCCCTCTCTCCTTGCTGGATCAAGGCGTGGGAGACATCGTCGAGCTGTACGTGTGTTGAACGCGGAGGTGCCGTCCGTTCGGCACTAGGATCATCGGTGATCTGAATCACGACGAGTACGACTCCATCAACCCCATTCACTTGAACGCTTCCGCTTAGCGATCTACAAGGGTATGTAGATGCAGTCTCCTTCCCCTCGTTGCTAGTCTCTCCATAGATAGATCTTGGTGACACGTAGGAAAATTTTGAATTTCTGCTACGTTCCCCAACATATCTAAGTGGGAGTTCTTAAGTAATATGATTAATTGAACTTTAATTTATCATGAACTTAGTCATGATAGTTATTTTGCATGTATATGTTATTGTAGATCAATGGCCTGTGCTACCGTTCCTTTGAATTTTAATGCGTTCCTAGAGAAAGCTAAGTTGAAAGATGATGGTAGCAACTACACGGGATGGGTCCGTAACTTGAGGGTTATCCTCATTGCTGCACAGAAGAATTACGTCCTGGAAGCACCGTTAGGTGTACCACCCGCGCCAGGAACTGCAGACATTGTGAATGCCTGGCAGACACGTGTTGATGACTACTCGATAGTTCAGTGTGCCATGCTCTACGACTTAGAATCGGGACTTCAAAGACGTTTCGAACATCATGGAGCATATGAGATGTTCCAAGAGTTGAAGTTAATATTTCAAGCAAATGCCCGAGTTGAGAGATATGAAGTATCCAACAAATTCTATAGCTGCAAAATGGAGGAGAATAGTTCTATCAGTGAACACATACTCAGAATGTCTGGGTACCATAACCACTTGACTCAACCGGGAGTTAATCTTCCTAATGATAGTGTCATTGACAGAGTTCTTCAATCACTGCCACCAAGCTATAAAGGCTTCATGATGAACTATAATATGCAAGGGATGAACAAGACTATTCCCGAGCTCTTTGCGGTGCTAAAAGCTGCGGAGGTAGAAATCAAGAAGGAGAATCAAGTGTTGATGGTCAATAAGACCACTAGTTTCAAGAAAAAGGGCAAAGGGAAGAAGGGGAACTTCAAGAAGAACGGCAAGCAAGTTGATGCTCAGGAGAAGAAACCCAAGTCTGGACCTAAGCCTGAAACTGAGTGCTTCTATTGCAAAGGGACTGGTCACTGGAAGCGAAACCGCCCCAAGTATTTGGCGGATAAGAAGGATGGCAAAGTAAAAGGTATATTTGATATACATGTTATTGATGTGTACCTTACTAATGCTCGTAGTAGCGTCTGGGTATTTGATACTGGTTCTGTTGCTCATATTTGTAACTCGAAACAGGGGCTACGGATTAAACGAAGGTTGGCTAAGGACGAGGTGACGATGCGCGTGGGAAATGGTTCCAAGGTCGATGTGATCGCCGTCGGCACGCTACCTCTACATCTACCTTCGGGGTTAGTTTTAGACCTGAATAATTGTTATTTGGTGCCAGCGTTGAACATGAACATTATATCTGGATCTTGTTTAATGCGAGACGGTTATTCATTTAAATCAGAGAATAATGATTGTTCTATTTATATGAGTAATATCTTTTATGGTCATGCACCCTTGCTGAGTGGTCTATTTTTGTTGAATCTCGATCGTGATGATACACATATTTATAATATTGAAGCCAAAAGATGCAAAGTTGATAATGATAGTGCAACTTATTTGTGGCACTACCGTTTGGGTCATATCGGTGTAAAGCGCATGAAGAAACTCCATGATGATGGACTTTTGGAATTACTTGATTATGAATTACTTGGTGCTTGCGAACCGTGCCTCATGGGCAAGATGACTAAAACTCCGTTCTCCGGAAAAATGGAACGAGCTACTAACTTATTGGAAATAATACATATAGACGTATGTGGTCCAATGAGTGTTGAGGCTCGTGGCGGGTATCGTTATTTTCTTACCTTCACAGATGATTTGAGCAGATATGGTTATATCTACTTAATGAAGCATAAGTCTGAAACCTTTGAAAAGTTCAAAGAATTTTAGAGTGAAGTGGAAAATCATCGTAACAAGAAAATAAAGTTTCTACAATCTGATTGTGGAGGTGAATATTTGAGTTACGAGTTTGGTCTTCATTTGAAACAATATGGAATAGTTTCACAACTTACACCACCTGGAACACCATGGCGAAATGGTGTGTCTGAACGTCGTAACCGTACTTTATTGGATATGGTGCGATCTATGATGTCTCTTACTGATTTACTGCTATCATTTTGGGGTTATGCTTTAGAGACGGCTGCATTCACTTTAAATAGGGCACCATCAAAATCCGTTGAGACGATGCCTTATGAACTGTGGTTTGGCAAGAAACCAAAGTTGTCGTTTCTTAAAGTTTGGGGCTGCGATGCTTATGTGAAAAAGCTTCAACCTGATAAGCTCGAACCCAAATCGGATAAGTGCGTCTTCATAGGATACCCAAAGGAAACTATTGGGTACACCTTCTATCAAAGATCCAAAGGCAAGATATTCGTTGCTAAAAATGGATCCTTTCTAGAGAAGGAGTTTCTCTCGAAAGAAGTAAGTGAGAGGAAAGTAGAACTTGATGAGGTAATTGTACCTTCTCCCTTATTGGAAAGTAGTTCATAACAAAAATCAGTTCCAGTGATTCCTACACCAATTAGTGAGGAAGCTCATGATGATGATCATGAAACTTCAGATCAAGTTACTACAGAACCTCATAGGTCTTCCAGAGTACGATCTGCACCAGGGTGGTACGGTAATCCTGATCTGGAAGTCATGTTACTAGACCATAGTGAACCTACGAACTACGAGGAAGCGATGATGAGCCCATATTCTATGAAATGGCTTGAGGCCATGAAATCTGAGATGGGATCCATTTATGAGAACAAAGTGTGGACTTTGGTGGATTTTCCCGATGATCGGCAAGCCATAGAAAATAAATGGATGTTCAAGAAGAAGACTGACGCTGATGGTAATATTACTGTCTACAAAGCTTGACTTGTTGCGAAAGGTTTTCGACAAGTTCAAGGAGTTGACTACGATGAGACTTTCTCACCCGTAGCGATGCTTAAGTCTATCTGAATCATGTTAGCAATTGCCGCATTTTATGACTATGAAATTTGGTAGATGGATGTCAAAACTACATTCCTGAATGAATTTCTGGAAGAAGAGTTGTATATGATGCAACCAGAAGGTTTTGTCGATCCAAAGGGTGCTAACAAAGTGTGCAAGCTCCAGCGATCCATTTATGGACTGGTGCAAGCCTCTCGGAGTTGATAAACGCTTTGATAGTGTGATCAAAGCATATGGTTTTATATAGACTTTTGGAGAAGCCTGTATTTACAAGAAAGTGAGTGGGAGCTCTGTAGCATTTCTAATATTATATGTGGATGACATATTGTTGATTGTAAATGATATAGAATTTCTGGATGGCATTAAAGGATACTTGAATATGAGTTTTTCGATGAAAGACCTCGGGTGAAGCTGCTTACATATTGGGCTTCAAGATCTATAGAGATAGATCAAGACGCTTAATTGGACTTCCACAAAGGACATACCTTGATAAAGTTTTGAAGAAGTTCAAAATGGATCAGTCAAAGAAAGGGTTCTTGCCTGTATTACAAGGTGTGAAGTTGAGTCAGACTCAATGCCTGACCACTATAGAAGATAGAGAGAAAATGAAAGTCATTCCCTATGATTCAGCCATAGGTTCTATCATGTATGCAATGCTGTCTACTAGACCTGATGTGTGCCTTGCTATAAGTATAGCAGGGAGGTACCAAAGTAATCCTGGAGTGGAGCACTAGACAATGGTCAAGAACATCCTGAAATACCTGAAAAGGACCAAGGATATGTTTCTCATTTATGGAGTTGACAAAGAGCTCGTCGTAAATGGTTACGTCGATGCAAGCTTTGACACTAATCTGAATGACTCTAAGTCACAATCCGGATACGTATTTTTATTGAATGTGTTGGAAATATGCCCTAGAGGCAATAATAAAAGGATTATTATTATATTTCCTTGTTCATGATAATTGTCTTTATTCATGCTATAATTGTATTATCCGAAAATCGTAATACACGTGTGAATACACAGACCATAATATGTCCCTAGTAAGCCTCTAGTTGACTAGCTCGTTGATCAACAGATAGTCATGGTTTCCTGACTATGGACATTAGATGTCGTTGATAACGGGATCACATCATTAGGAGAATGATGTGATGGACAAGACCCAATCCTAAGCATAGCACAAGATCGTGTAGTTCGTTTTGCTAGAGCTTTTCCAATGTCAAGTATCTTTTCCTTAGACCATGAGATTGTGTAACTCCCGGATACCGTAGGAGTGCTTTGGGTGTACCAAACGTCACAACATAACTGGGTGACTATAAAGGTGCACTACAGGTATCTCCGAAAGTGTCTGTTGGGTTGACACGGATCGAGACTGGGATTTGTCACTCCGTATTACGGAGAGGTATCACTGGGCCCACTCGGTAGTGCATCATCATAATGAGCTCAAAGTGACCAAGTGTCTGGTCACGGGATCATGCATTACGGTACGAGTAAAGTGACTTGCCAGTAACGAGACTGAACAAGGTATTGGGATACCGACGATCGAGTCTCGGGCAAGTAACATACCGTCTGACAAAGGGAATAGTATACGGGATTGCTTGAATCCTCGACATCGTGGTTCATCCGATGAGATCATCGAGGAGTATGTGGGAGCCAACATGGGTATCCAGATCCCGCTATTGGTTATTGACCGGAGAGCCGTCTCGGTCATGTCTACATGTCTCCCGAACCCGTAGGGTCTACACACTTAAGGTTCGGTGACGCTAGGGTTATATGAATATGAGTATGCAGCAAACTGAATGTTGTTCAGAGTCCCGGATGAGATCCCGGACGTCACGAGGAGTTTCGGAATGGTCCGGAGGTAAATAATTATATATAGGAAGTGCTGTTTCGGCCATTGGGAAAGTTTCGGGGTCACCCGGTATTGTACAGGGACCACCGGAAGGGTCCCGGGGGTCCACCGGGTGGGGCCACCTATACCGGAGGGCCCCGTGGGCTGAAGTGGGAGGGGAACCAGCCCCTAGTGGGCTGGTGCGCTCCCCACTTGGGCCCCCCTTGCGCCTAGGGTTGGAAACCCTAGGTGGGGGGGGGGCGCACCACTTGCCTTGGGGGGCACTCCACCCCCCCTGGCCGCCGCCCCCTTGGGAGATTGCATCTCCCAGGGCTGGCGCCCCCTCCTGGGGGCCTATATAAAGGAGGGCAGGGGGGAGTGTAGACGCACCCTGTGTCTTGGCGCCCCCCTCCCCCTGCTACACCTCGTCCTCCTCCTACAGCAGCTTGGCGAAGCCCTGCCGGAGTTCTGCTGCATCCACCACCACGCCGTCGTGCTGCTGGATCATCATCAACCTCTCCTTCCCCCTTGCTGGATCAAGAAGGAGGAGACGTCATCCGCTCCGTACGTGTGTTGAACGCGGAGGTGCTGTCCGTTCGGCACTTGGTCATCAGTGATTTGAATCATGGCGAGTACGACTCCATCATCACCGTTCTCTTGAACGCTTCCGCACGCGATCTACAAGTGGTATATAGATGCAATCTCTCTCCCATGACTCGTTTCTTAGATGAACTCATAGATGGATCTTGGTGAAACCGTAGGAAAAAAATTTATTTTCTGCAACGTTCCCCAATAGTGGTATGAGAGCCAGGTTTATGCGTAGTTCTCTATTGCACGAGTAGAACACAATTTTGTTGTGGGCGTAGATCTTGTCAACTTGCTTGCCGCTACTAGTCTTTTCTTGCTTCAGCGGTATTGTGGGATGAAGCGGCCCGGACCGACCTTACACGTACGCTTACGTGAGACAGTTCCACCGACTGACATGCACTAGTTGCATAAGGTGGCTAGCGGGTGTCTGTCTCTCCTACTTTAGTTGGAGCGGATTTGATGAAAAGGGTCCTTATGAAGGGTAAATAGAAGTTGAAAAAATCACGTTGTGGTTATTCGTAGGTAAGAAAACGTTCTTGCTAGAACCCAATTGCAGCCACGTAAAAGATGCAACAACAATTAGAGGACGTCTAACTTGTTTTTGCAGCAATTGTCATGGGACGACTAAAGGTCGAACATGAGTCGTATGGAAGATACGATCAACATGGAGATGTTCACCGATGATGACTAGTCCGTCTCACGTGATGATCGGACACGGCCTAGTCGACTCGGATCGTGTAACACTTAGATGACTAGAGGGATGTCAATCTGAGTGGGAGTTCATTAAATAATTTGATTAGATGAACTTAATTATCATGAACTTAGTCTAAAACTTTTGCAAAATATGTCTTGTAGATCAAATGGCCAACGCTCATGTCAACATGAACTTCAACGCGTTCCTAGAGAAAACCAAGCTGAAAGATGATGACAGAAACTATTCGGACTGGGTCCGGAACCTGAGGATCATCCTCATAGCAGCCAAGAAAGCATATGTCCTAGATGAACCGCTAGGTGAAGCACCCATCCCAGAGAACCAAGACGTTATGAACGTTTGGCAGTCACGTGCTGATGATTACTCCCTCGTTCAGTGCGGCATGCTTTATAGCTTAGAACCGGGGCTCCAAAAGCGTTTTGAGAAACACGGAGCATATGAGATGTTCGAGGAGCTGAAAATGGTTTTTCAAGCTCATGCCCGGGTCGAGAGACATGAAGTCTCCGACAAGTTCTATAGTTGTAAGATGGAGGAAAACAGTTCTGTCAGTGAGCACATACTCAAAATGTCTGGGTTGCACAACCGCCTGTCCCAGCTGGAGATCAACCTCCCGGACGAGGCGGTCATTGACAGAATCCTTCAGTCACTCCCACCGAGCTACAAGAGCTTTGTGTTGAACTACAATATGCAGGGGATGGTGAAGACCATTCCTGAAGTATTTTCAATGCTGAAGTCAGCAGAGGTTGAAATCAAGAAAGAACATCAAGTGTTGATGGTCAATAAGACCACTAAGTTCAAGAAGGGCAAGGGTAAGAAGAACTTCAAGAAGGACGGCAAGGTTGTTGCCGCGCCCGGTAAGCCAGTTGCTGGGAAGAAGTCAAAGAATGGACCCAAGCCTGAGGCTGAGTGCTTTTATTGCAAGGGGAAGGGTCACTGGAAGCGGAACTGCCCCAAATACTTAGCGGACAAGAAGGCCGGCAACACTAAAGGTATATTTGATATACATGTAATTGATGTGTACCTTACCAGTACTCGTAGTAACTCCTGGGTATTTGATACCGGTGCCGTTGCTCACATTTGTAACTCACAGCAGGAGCTGCGGAATAAGCGGAGACTGGCGAAGGACAAGGTGACGATGCACATCGGGAATGGTTCCAAGGTCGATGTGAACACCGTCGGCACGCTACCTCTACATTTACCTACGGGATTAGTTATGAACCTCAATAATTGTTATTTAGTGCCAAGTTTGAGCATGAACATTGTATCTGGATCTCGTTTAATATGAGATGGCTACTCATTTAAATCCGAGAATAATGGTTGTTCTATTTGTATGAGAGATATGTTTTATGGTCATGCCCCGATGGTCAATGGTTTATTCTTAATGAATCTCGAACGTAATATTACACATATTCATAGTGTGAATACCAAAAGATGTAAAGTTGATAACGATAGTCCCACATACTTGTGGCACTGCCGCCTTGGTCAGATTGGTGTCAAGCGCATGAAGAAGCTCCATGCTGATGGACTTTTAGAGTCTCTAGATTATGAATCATTTGACACATGCGAACCATGCCTCATGGGCAAAATGACCAAGACTCCGTTCTCCGGAACAATGGAGCGAGCAACCAACTTGTTGGAAATCATACATACCAATGTGTGCGGTCCAATGAGTGTTGAGGCTTGCGGAGGATATCGTTATGTTCTCACTCTCACGGATGACTTGAGTAGATATGGGTATGTCTACTTAATGAAACACAAGTCTGAAACCTTTGAAAAGTTCAAAGAATTTCAGAATGAGGTAGAGAATCAACGTGACCGAAAGATAAAGTTCCTACGATCAGATCGTGGAGGAGAATACTTAAGTCACGAATTTGGTACACACTTAAGGAAATGTGGAATCGTTTCACAACTCACGCCGCCTGGAACACCTCAGCGTAACGGTGTGTCCGAACGTCATAATCGCACTCTATTGGATATGGTGCGATCTATGATGTCTCTTACCGATTTACCGCTATCATTTTGGGGATACGCTCTAGAGACAGCTACATTCACTTTAAATAGGGCACCATCTAAATCCGTTGAGACGACACCGTATGAATTATGGTTTGGGAAGAAACCTAAGCTGTCGTTTCTAAAAGTTTGGGGATGCGATGCTTATATCAAGAAACTACAACCTGAAAAGCTCGAACCCAAGTCGGAAAAATGCGTCTTCATAGGATATCCTAAGGAAACCATTGGGTATACCTTCTACTTAAGATCCGAGGGCAAGACCTTTGTTGCCAAGAATGGATCCTTTCTGGAAAAAGAGTTTCTCTCGAAAGAAGTAAGTGGGAGGAAAGTAGAACTCGATGAAGTACTACCTCTTGAACCGGAAAGTAGTGCAGCTCAGGAAAATGTTCCTGTGGTGCCTACACCAACTGGAGAGGAAATTAATGATTATGATCAAGGTACTTCGGATCAAGTTGCTACTGAACCTCGTAGGTCCACAAGGACACGTTCCACACCAGAGTGGTATGGCAACCCTGTCCTGGAAATCATGTTGTTAGACAACAGTGAACCTTCGAACTATGAAGAAGCGATGGCAGGCCCAGATTCCAACAAATGGCTTGAAGCCATGCAATCCGAGATAGAATCCATGTATGAAAACAAAGTATGGACTTTGACAGACTTGCACGATGATCGGCGAGCGATAGAAAACAAATGGATCTTTAAGAAGAAGACGAACGCGGATGGTAATATTACCATCTATAAAGCTCGACTTGTCACTAAGGGTTATCGACAAGTTCAAGGGGTTGACTACGATGAAACTTTCTCTCCCGTAGCGAAGCTGAAGTCCGTCCGAATCATGTTAGCAATTGCCGCATACTATGATTATGAGATATGGCAGATGGACGTCGAAACGACATTCCTTAACGGGCATCTTAAGGAAGAACTGTATATGATGCAGCCGGAGGGTTTTGTCGATCCTAAGAATGCTAACAAAGTATGCAAGCTCCAACGATCCATTTATGGGTTGGTGCAAGCATCTCGGAGTTGGAACATTCATTTTGATGAGATGATCAAAGCGTTTGGGTTTATGCAGACTTATGGAGAAGCCTGCGTTTACAAGAAAGTGAGTGGGAGCTCTGTAGCATTTCTCATATTATATGTAGATGACATACTTTTGATGGGAAATGATATAGAACTTTTGGACAGCATTAAGGCCTACTTGAATAAGTGTTTTTCAATGAAGGACCTTGGAGAAGCTGCTTACATATTAGGCATCAAGATCTATAGGGATAGATCGAGACGCCTCATAGGTCTTTCACAAAGCACATACCTTGATAAGATTTTGAAGAAGTTCAAAATGGATCAGTCCAAGAAAGGGTTCTTGCCTGTATTGCAAGGTGTGAGATTGAGCTCGGCTCAATGCCCGACCACGGCAAAAGATAAAGAAGAGATGAGTGTCATCCCCTATGCTTCAGCCATAGGATCCATTATGTATGCCATGCTGTGTACCAGACCTGATGTAAACCTTGCCGTAAGTTTGGTAGGAAGGTACCAAAGTAATCCCGGCAAGGAACACTGGACAGCGGTCAAGAATATCCTAAAGTACCTGAAAATGACAAAGGACATGTTTCTCGTTTATGGAGGTGACGAAGAGCTCGCCGTAAAGGGTTACGTCGATGCTAGCTTCGACACAGATCTGGATGACTCTAAGTCACAAACCGGATACGTGTATATGTTGAATGGTGGAGCAGTAAGCTGGTGCAGCTGCAAGCAGAGCATCATGGCGGGATCTACATGTGAAGCGGAGTACATGGCAGCCTCGGAGGTAGCGCATGAAGCAATTTGGGTGAAGGAGTTCATCACTGACCTAGGAGTCATACCCAATGTGTCGGGGCCGATCAAACTCTTCTGTGACAACACTGGAGCTATTGCCCTTGCCAAGGAGCCCAGGTTTCACAAGAAGACCAGACACATCAAGCGTCGCTTCAACTCCATCCGTGAAAATGTTCAAGATGGAGACATAGATATTTGCAAAGTACATACGAATCTGAATGTCGCAGATCCGTTGACTAAACCTCTCTCGCGAGCAAAACATGATCAACAGCAGAACTCTATGGGTGTTCGATTCATCACAATGTAACTAGATTATTGACTCTAGTGCAAGTGGGAGACTGTTGGAAATATGCCCTAGAGGCAATAATAAAAGGATTATTATTATATTTCCTTGTTCATGATAATTGTCTTTATTCATGCTATAATTGTATTATCCGGAAATCGTAATACACGTGTGAATACATAGACCATAATATGTCCCTAGTAAGCCTCTAGTTGACTAGCTCGTTGATCAACAGATAGTCATGGTTTCCTGACTATGGACATTAGATGTCGTTGATAACGGGATCACATCATTAGGAGAATGATGTGATGGACAAGACCCAATCCTAAGCATAGCACAAGATCGTGTAGTTCGTTTTGCTAGAGCTTTTCCAATGTCAAGTATCTTTTCCTTAGACCATGAGATCGTGTAACTCCCGGATACCGTAGGAGTGCTTTGGGTGTACCAAACGTCACAACGTAACTGGGTGACTATAAAGGTGCACTACAGGTATCTCCGAAAGTGTCTGTTGGGTTGACACGGATCGAGACTGGGATTTGTCACTCCGTATTACGGAGAGGTATCACTGGGCCCACTCGGTAGTGCATCGTCATAATGAGCTCAAAGTGACCAAGTGTCTAGTCACGGGATCATGCATTACAGTACGAGTAAAGTGACTTGCCGGTAACGAGACTGAACGAGGTATTGGGATACCGACGATCGAGTCTCGGGCAAGTAACATACCGTCTGACAAAGGGAATAGTATACGGGATTGCTTGAATCCTCGACATCGTGGTTCATCCGATGAGATCATCGAGGAGTATGTGGGAGCCAACATGGGTATCCAGATCCCGCTGTTGGTTATTGACCGGAGAGCCGTCTCGGTCATGTCTACATGTCTCCTGAACCCGTTGGGTCTACACACTTAAGGTTCGGTGACGCTAGGGTTGTATGAATATGAGTATGCAGCAAACCGAATGTTGTTCAGAGTCCCGGATGAGATCCCGGACGTCACGAGGAGTTTCGGAATGGTCCGGAGGTAAAGAATTATATATAGGAAGTGCCGTTTCGGCCATCGGGAAAGTTTCGGGGTCACCCGGTATTGTACCGGGACCACCGGAAGGGTCCCGGGGGTCCACCGGGTGGGGCCACCTATCCCGGAGGTCCCCATGGGCTGAAGTGGGAGGGGAACCAGCCCCTAGTGGGCTGGTGCGCCCCCCACTTGGCCCCCCTGTGCCTAGGGTTGGAAACCCTAGGTGGGGGGGGGCACCACTTGCCTTGGGGGCACTCCACCCCCCCTGGCCGCCGCCCCCTTGGGAGATTGCATCTCCCAGGGCCGGCGCCCCCCTGGGGGCCTATATAAATGAGGGCAGCGGGGAGGGCAGCCGCACCCTGTGTCTTGGCGCCTCCCCCCCTGCTACACCTCGTCCTCCTCCCGCAACAGCTTGGCGAAGCCCTGCCGGAGTTCTGTTGCATCCACCACCACGCCATCGTGCTGCTGGATCATCATCAACCTCTCCTTCCCCCTTGCTGGATCAAGAAGGAGGAGACGTCATCCGCTCCGTACGTGTGTTGAACGCGGAGGTGCTGTTCGTTCGGCACTTGGTCATCGGTGATTTGAATCACGGCGAGTACGACTCCATCATCACCGTTCTCTTGAACGCTTCCGCACGCGATCTACAAGTGGTATGTAGATGCAATCTCTCTCCCATGACTCGTTGCTTAGATGAACTCATAGATGGATCTTGGTGAAACCGTAGGAAAAAAATTATTTTCTGCAACGTTCCCCAACAGAATGGAGGAGCTGTCAGTTGGTGCAGTTCCAAGCAGAGCATCGTGGCGGGATCTACGTGTGAAGCGGAGTACATTGCTTCTTCGGAAGCAGCAAATGAAGGAGTCTGGATGAAAGAGTTCATATCTGATCTAGGTGTCATACCTAGTGCATTGGGTCTAATGAAAATCTTTTGTGACAATACTGGTGCAATTGCCTTGGCAAAGGAATCCAGATTTCACAACAGAACCAAGCACATCAAGGGACGCTTCAATTCCATCTGTCATCAAGTGTCGGAATGGGACATAGAGATTTGCAAGATACATACGGATCTGAATGTTGCAGACCCATTGAGTAAGCCTCTTCCACGAGCAAAACATGATCAGCACCAAAACTCCATGGGTGTTAGAATCATTACTTTGTAATCTAGATTATTGATTCTAGTGCAAGTGGGACACTGAAGGAAATATGGCCTAGAGGCAATAATAAAGTTATTATTTATTTTCCTGATTTCATGATAAATGTTTATTATTCACGCTAGAATTGCATTAACCGGAAACTTAGTACATGTGTGAATACATAGACAAAACATAGTGTCCCTAGTATGCCTCTACTTGACTAGCTCGTTAATCAAAGATGGTTAGGTTTCCTAACCATAGACATGTGTTGTCATTTGATGAATGGGATCACATCATTAGAAGAATGATGTGATGGACATGATCCATCCGTTAGCATAGCATTATGATCGTTACAGTTTCATTGCTACTACTTTCTTCATGACTTATACATGTTCGTCAAACTATGAGATTATGCAACTCCCGAATACCGGAGGAACACCTTGTGTTCTATCAAACGTCACAACGTAAATGGGTGATTATGAAAATGCTCTAGAGGTGTCTTCGAAGGTATTTGTTGGGTTGGCATAGATCGAGATTAGGATTTGTCACTCCGTGTTTCGGAGAGGTATCGCTGGGCCCTCTTGGTAATGCTCATCACTATAAGCCTTGCAAGAAATGTGACTAATGAGTTAGTTGCGGGATGACGTATTATAGAACGAGTAAAGAGACTTGCCGGTAACGAGATTGAACTAGGTATGATGATACCGACGATCGAATCTCGGGCAAGTAACATACCGATGACAAAAGGGAACAACATATGTTGTTATATGGTTTGACCGATAAGAGATCTTTGTAGAATATGTAGGAGCCAATATGAGCATCCAGGTTCCGCTATTGGTTATTCACTGGAGATGTGTCTCGGTCATGTGTACATAGTTCTCGAACCCGTAGGGTCCGCACACTTAAGTTCGATGACGATATGTATTATGGATTATTTGTTTTTGATGACCGAAGTTTGTTCGGAGTCCCGGATAAGATCATGGATGTGATGAGGAGTCTCCAAATGGTCGAGACATAAAGATTGATATATTGGACCATGTTATTGGGACACCAGAAGTGTTCCAGATTGTTTCGGGTAAAAACGAAGTGCGGGAGGGGTTACCAGAACCCCCCGGGGGAACTAATGGGCCACCATGGGCCTTAGTGGAGAGAGAGGACGGCAGCCAGGGCAAGTTGCGCCCCCCCCATGGAGTCCGAATTGGACAAGGGAAGGGGGCGGCGCCCCCTTTTCCTACTCCCTCTCCCTCTCCTTCCTTCCCCCTCTTCCTTGGAGGGGAATCCTACTAGGACTAGGAAGTCCTAGTAGGATTCCTCCTCTTTTGGCGCGCCCCTAGGGCCGGCCGGCCTCCCCCTCCCTCCTTTATATACGGGGGCATGGGGCACCCTATAACACACAATACTCTTAACCGTGTGCGGTGATGCCTACTATGCAACTTTATTCTTGTAGACTTGTGTTGGGCCTCCAAGCGCAGAGTTTTGTAGGACAGTAGCAATTTTCCCTCAAGTGGATGACCTAAGGTTTATCAATCCGTGGGAGGTGTAGGATGAAGATAGTCTCTCTCGAGCAACCCTGCAATCAAATACAAGAAATCTCTTGTGTCCCCAACACACCCAATACAATGGCAAATTGTATAGGTGCACTAGTTCGGCGAAGAGATGGTGATAAAAGTGTAGTATGGATAGTAGATATGAGTTTTTGTAGTGCAAACAATAAAAAACAGCAAGGTATTAAATAGTAAAACAGAGCACAAACGGTATTGCAATGATGGAAAATGAGGCCTAGGGTGCATACTTTCACTAGTGCAATCTCTCAACAATGCTAACATAGTTGGATCATATGATTATCCCTCATAGTGCGATGAATCACTCCAAAGTTCCTATCTAGCGGAGAACAGAAGAATAAATTGTTTGTAGGGTACGAGACCACCTCGAAGCTATTCTTCCATTCGAGCTATTCAAGAGTTCATACTAAAATAACACAAAGCTATTCTTTCCGTTCGATCTATCCTAGAGTTTGTACTAAAATAACACCAAAGCAAATTCATATTAATAATACTCAATCCAACACAAAGAACTTCAAAGAGTGCCCCAAGATTTCTACCGGAGAAACTAAAGATGAGAACGTGCATCAACCCCTATGCATAGATTACCCCAATGTCACCTCGGGAATCCGCGAGTTGAGTGCCAAAAAATATATCAAGTGAATCAATACGATACCCCATTTTCACCATGAGTATTCAATTACAAGACATATATCAAGTGTTCTCACATCCATAATAGTATTCAATCCGATAACAACAAAATCTCAAAGGGAAAAACTCAATTCATCACAACAAGATAGAGAGGGGAAAACACCATATGATCCGACTATGTTAACAAAGCCCGCGATACATCAAGATCGTGACATCTCAAGAACACGAGAGAGAGAGAGAGATTAAACACATAGCTACTGGTACAAACCCTCAGCCCCGAGGGTGGACTACTCCCTCCTCATCGTGGTGGCCACCGGGATGATGAAGATGGCCACCGGTGATGATTCCTCCCTCCGGCAGGGTGCCGGAACAGGGTCTAGATTGGATCTCGTGGATACAGAGGCCTTGCGGTGGCGGAACTTCTGATCTAGGGCTACCCCAAAGGGTTTCGGTATATTTGGGAATTTATAGTGCAAAGAGGGGGTGCAGGAGGCCACAGAGGTGGGCATAACCCACATGGGCGCGCCAGGGGGCCCTGGCGCGCCCTGGTGGGTTGTGCCCCCCTCGGGGCACCCCCAGGTGTAGCTCAGGCCCATTGGGTTCCTTCTGGTCCAGGAAAAAATCTCCAAAAAGTTACACGGTGTTTGGACTCTGTTTGATATTGATTTCCTGCGATGTAAAAAACAAGCAAAAAACAACAACTGGCACTAGGCACTGGGTCAATAGGTTAGTCCCAAAAAATGATATAAAGTTCCTATAAAATGATTGTAAAACATCCAAGAATGATAATATAACAACATGAATACTTCATAAATTATAGATACGTTGGAGACGTATCAGCATCCCCAAGCTTAATTCCTACTCGTCCTCGAGTAGGTAAATGCTAAAAGAAATAATTTATGAAGTGTGAATGCTAGCAAAGTGCATAAGTTTGATCAATGATAATTTCAATCACTTTTCCTAGCATCATAACAGCAGTTCTTTCTCATAAAACTTCCCATGTTATAGTAGCAACCAATTCACATGTTACGGTTCAAACAATGAGTCCTCTTGAAACTCAACAACCTATGTTCTCAGTCACCAAGAAATTGCAATTCAACTTATTCAGTAGAGTCTAAGTAAGAGCTCCACATACTCAACCATCATATTGTTTTCTATGATTGCTAACACTCACCGCATACACATGAGCAAAACGTTTCAACCGGACACATAGAAAGATAGGGGCTTATAATTTCGCCTCCCAACGTATTCACCTTTGGGTGATGTCAACAATAATAACTCATGCTACCCATATTCAGCTGGATATATGTGCCTAGATCTTTCCTCACCACATGATGCTTGCCAAAAGAGAAAAATAAAAAGGAATAGAGAGAAAAACTTTGACTCTTTGCATAAAAGTAAATACTGAAAAGTAATAGATAGGCCCTTCGCAGAGGGAAGCAGAGGTTTCCATGCGCTTATTTGTTTGTATGCTCAACCCCTTAGTGCAAAAGAGCGTCACGTTATATTGCCCCTTATGATAGCAACCTTTATTATGCAGTCTGTCGCTTTTATTCTTTGCCATCACAAGTTCGTACATCGCTCAATTTTCTCTTAACTAAATGATCTAACACTTTTAGAAGCAATTTTTATTGCCTTATTGCACCAATGACAACTTACTTGAAGGATCTTGCTCAATCCATAGGTAGGTATGGTGGACTCAAAAATAAGATTTGGGTTTAAGGGTTTTTGGATGCACAAGTAGTATCTCTACTTGGTGCGAATTTTTGGCTAGCAAAGATAGGGGGCAAGCACCACATGTTGAAGGATCTATGGCAATATAACTTCTATGTGAATATGCACAAACATAAATCATTACATTGTCTTCCTTGTCCAACGTCAACAATTTTGGCATATAATATTTTTATGGGGGATCACAATAACAAATGATTTCCAGGATAGTGCATTTACATGTGAAAGGTCTCTTCCTTATACTAATTATTCGTGAATTGCTTGTATGACCAATATTGTGATTGTCAAGCTCCAAAAGCTTTCACTTTCTAAACCCAATGTGAAGCTACTACTAGGCATGATATGAACATGTAATTTCAACTTCATGATATTCAATTCATTCAACAATTTACTCTTAGGATATAAGTGAAGCACAAGAGTAAATGACAAGCTACTTCAAAAAGATATAAGTGAAGATCAAGTGAGTAGTGATGTAAATGGGTAGATATTTGAGGACTCTCTCTTATTTAAAACCTTTCATATCTAAATATTTTATTAAAACAGAAAGAAAATAAAACAAAATGACATTCCAAGCATAGCACAACTCATGTGAAGAAGCAAAAACATAGGCTCAACCGATACTAACCGATAATTGTTGAAGAAGAAAGGTGGGATGCCTACCGGGGCATCCCCAAGCTTAGATGCTTGAGAATTCTTGGAATGTTAGCTTGGGATGCCTTGGGCATCCCCAATCTTGAGCTTTTGTGTCTCCTTAATTCCTCTTATATCACGGTTTCCCTAAATCTCAAAAACTTCATCCACACAAAACTCAATAAGAACTCGCGAGATAAGTTAGTATAAATCAATGCAAAACCTTATCATTATATAATGTAGCAAATTACTAAAATTATTATTCAACATTGCATACTAAATGCTTCTGCATATTGAATAGTCCTATCCTCAAATAGAATCATCAAACAAGCAAACATATGCAAACAATGCAACCATAACAGCAATCTGCCAAAACAGTACAGTCTGTAAAGAATGCAAGATTCATCATACTTACCTAACTCCAAAAATTATGAGAAAAATACCACACTGTAGGAAATTCATCAGAGCTTATTTTGCAAAAAGTTTAATTTTTTTATCATATTCTGACTTTTCTAGGGATTTTTTGCAACATCATAAACTTTCTATTTCGAAACAGCAACATGTATACTTGAAAAATAAGCATGGCAAAGGATATCATTGCCACTTTTATTGAAATAAAAGATGCAAAACATTATTATAAATAACATCAAGCAAATCCTAACAAAATAAATTGATGCTCCAAGTAAAACTCATATCATGTGATGAATGAAAACATAGCCCCAAGTGAGGTTATCGATAATGTTGGAGAAGAAAGAGGGGATGCCTTCCAGGGCATCCCCAAGGTTAGTTTCTTGGATCTTCCTTGAATATTAACTTGGGGTGCCTTGGTCATCCCCAATCTTAGGATCTTGTCACTCATTATTCTGCTCATATCGAAATCTCATCCAAAACTTGAAAACTTCAATCACACAAAACTTAACGAAACTTTGTGAGATAGGTTAGTATGATAAAGAGCAAACCATTTCACTTTTGGTACTGTCAAAGACAAGATTCATAATTGTTTCCACACAATGACTACTGTAGTATATCATTTCCACAATTTATATTGAGCAATATAATCCATATAAACTAGAAAACAAGCAAACTATGCATTGAAAACAGAATCTGTCAAAAACAGAACAGTCTGTAGTAATCTGTACTCGAAGCATACTTATGATACTCCAACAATTATGAAAAAAATGTACCACGTGAAAAATTTGTATATTAATCTTCTGCAAAAAGAACCAACTCAAAATCACTCATCCGTTAAAAATGAGAGCTATTTTCGTAAGCGCAAGAATTTCTGATTTTCAGCAAGATCAAATCAACTATCACCCAACATGATCCCAAAGGCTTTACTTGGCACTTTATTGAAACAAAGACAATAAAACATGATTACTACAGTAGACTAATCATGTGAACATAAAAAACAGTAGGTAAAAGTGTTGGGTTGTCTCCCAACAAGCACTTTTCTTTAATGCCTTTTAGCTAGGCATGATGATTTCAATGATGCTCACATAAAAGATATGAATTGAAACACAAAGAGAGCATCATGAAGCATATGACTAGCACATTTAAGTCTAACCTACTTCCTATGCATAGGGATTTTGTGAGCAAACAATTTTTGGGAGCAAGAATCAAGTAGCATAGGAAGGCAAAACAAGTGCAACTTCAAAACTTTCAACATATAGAGAGGAAACTTGATACTATTGCAATATGTAAATGCATATGTTCCTCTCTCATAATAATTTTCAGTAGAATCATGAATTAATTCAGCAATATAACTATCACATAAAGCATTCTTTTCATGATGCACAAGCATAGAAATTTTATTACTCTCCACATAAGCAAATTTATTCTCATGAATGGTAGTGGGAGCAAACTCAACAAAATAACTATCATGAGATTGAAAACTAAAATCATGATGAAAAGTTTCATGATTATCATTATTATTTATAGCAAACATGTCATCACCATAATCATCATAGATAGCAACTTTGTTCTCATAATCAATTGAAATCTCTTCCGAAATAGTGGATTCATCACTAAATAAAGTCATGACCTCTCCAAATCCACTTTCATCATTGTGATAAGATTCAACACCCTCCAAAATAGTGGGATCATTACCTAGAGTTGACACTCTTCCAAACCCACATTCATCATTGTAATCATCATAAATAGGAGGCATGCTACCATTATAACAAATTTGCACATCAAAACTTGGGGGGAGTAAAAATACCATCTTCATCAAACATAGCATCCCCAAGCTTATGGTTTTGCATATCACTAGCATCATGGATATTCAAAGAATTCATACTAGCAACATTGCAATCATGCTCACCATTCAAAGATTTTTTGTCAAACATATTATAGAATTCTTCCTCTATCAACTGAGCACAATTTTCCTTTCCATCATTTTTACGAAAGACATTATAAAGATGAATAATTTTATGCAACCTCAATTCCATATTTTTGTAGTTTTATTTTATAAACCAAACTAGTGATAAAACAAGAAACTAAAAGATTTGATTGCAAGATCTAAAGATATACCTTCAAGCACTCACCTCCCCGGCAACGGCTCTAGAAAAGAGCTTGATGTCTACTATGCAACTTTATTCTTGTAGACTTGTGTTGGGCCTCCAAGCGCAGAGTTTTGTAGGACAGTAGAAATTTTCCCTCAAGTGGATGACCTAAGGTTTATCAATCCGTGGGAGGTGTAGGATGAAGATAGTCTCTCTCGAGCAACCCTGCAATCAAATACAAGAAATCTCTTGTGTCCCTGAGGGAGTCCTGGATTAGGGGGTGTCCGGATAGCCGAACTATCATCATCGGCCGGACTCCAAGACTATGAAGATACAAGATTGAAGACTTCGTCCCATGTCCGGATGGGACTTTCCTTGGCGTGGAAGGCAAGCTTGGCGATACGGATATGTAGATCTCCTACCATTGTAACCGACTCTGTGTAACCCTAGCCCTCTCCGGTGTCTATATAAACCGGAGGGTTTTAGTCCATAGGACAGAACAACAATCATACCATAGGCTAGCTTCTAGGGTTTAGCCTCCTTGATCTCGTGGTAGATCCACTCTTGTACTACCCATATCATCAATATCAATCAAGCAGGAGTAGGGTTTTACCTCCATCGAGAGGGCCCGAACCTGGGTAAAAACATCGTGTCCCTTGTCTCCTGTTACCATCCGCCTAGACGCACAGTTCGGGACCCCCTACCCGAGATCCGCCGGTTTTGACACCGACATTGGTGCTTTCATTGAGAGTTCCTCTGTGTCGTCACCGATAGGCTCGATGGCTCCTTCGATCATCAACAACGACGCAGTCCAGGGTGAGACTTTTCTCCCCGGACAGATCTTCGTATTCGGCGGCTTTGCACTGCGGGCCAACTCGCTTGGCCATCTGGAGCAGATCGAAAGCTACGCCCCTGGCCGTCAGGTCAGATCTGGAAGACCGAACTTCACGGCTGACATCCGCGGAGACTTGATCTTCGATGGATTCGAGCCACAGCCGAGCGCGCCGTACTGTCACGATGGGTATGATTTAGCTCTACCACCGAATAGTGCCCTGGAGGCCGCACACGAGTCCGCTCCGACCCTCAATGCGGAGCCGACTGCGCAGATCGAGGACGGGTGGCTAGACACCGCCTCGGGGGCTGCAACCTCTACGGTGATGGAGCCGAATACCGACCTTGTCCCTTGTGAAGCTCGTGACTCCGAGGTGCCGGACTCCTTGCCAGACTCCGAACCTCCCGCGCCCCCTCCAATCGAATCCGATTGGGCACCGACCATGGAGTTCACCGCTGCGGACATCTTTCAGCACTCACCTTTTGGCGACATCCTGAACTCGCTAAAGTATCTCGCGTTATTAGGAGAGCCATGGCCGGACTGCGGTCAGGACGGTTGGGATGCGGACGACGAAGAAATTCAAAGCCCACCCACCACCCACTTAGTAGCCACTGTCGACGACCTAACCGACATGCTAGACTTCGACTCCGAAGACATCGACGGTATGGACGACGATGCCGGAGACGACCAAGAACCAGCGCCTACTGGGCACTGGAAAGCCACCTCAACTCACGACGTATACATGGTGGATACACCAAAAGGAAGCGATAACGAGGAACAACGGGACGCGGCGAAGGATAATTCCCCCGAAAAACAACCAAAATGGTGACGCAAGCGATGCCCGAAGTCCCGCCTCGATAACAAAAGCACCCATACTGACCCATCCGTAGAGCAGGGCGAACCAGTGGATGACGAACATGCCACCAAGCAACCATCCAAACAGGATGAATTGGACGAGCAACCCATCCCCGGCGAAAACAACAGTCCAGACGATCTCACACCGGACACATCACCGGAGCATAAGAACCTTCACAAAAGGCTCGTCGCCACTGCAAGAAGTTTGAAGAAGCAGAAGCGGAAGCTCAAAACAGCGGAAGACGTACTCAGAATGAGATGGAGCAAAGTACTCAAGACCGCAGATAAATACGGCGATAGTCACCAAGCAAAGAGCTACCCGAAGCGCAAGTTGTTGCCCGAATTTTACGAGGAGGCCGTAGAGCCCCCACAGTTAGAAAACAAAGAGGCCACTTGGCCGGATAGACGACCAGATGACAGGCTAAGAGCGGCAAGCAGCGCCGCACACAAGCCGGCACACGATCCACATAAGGATCCTCGCAAAAAGGATGGCCCGGTCAGGTCCATCTATGGGCCAAAAAAGAAGGCTCCAGGAAGCAACACAACACGCCGAGTGTTCGAAGATAACGGCACACCTAAATACAGGGGCGCCGCACACCCACTATGTTTCACCGATGAGGTACTGGATCATGAATTTCCAGCGGGATTCAAACCCGTAAACATAGAGGCATATGACGGAACAACAGACCCCGGAGTCTGGATTGAGGATTATATCCTACACATACATATGGCTAGAGGAGACGATCTCCATGCCATAAAATACCTACCCCTCAAGCTCAAAGGGCCAGCTCGGCATTGGCTCAAAAGCCTCCCAGAAAATACCATCGGAAGTTGGGAAGAGCTCGAGGATGCGTTTCGAGCAAATTTTCAGGGAACTTATGTCCGCCCTCCGGATGCAGACGATTTAAGTCACATAACTCAACAGCCCGGAGAGTCAGCACGCAAATTCTGGAACAGGTTCCTCACCAAAAAGAACCAAATAGTCGACTGTCCGGACGCCGAAGCCTTAGCAGCCTTTAAACATAACGTCCGAGACGAATGGCTCGCCAGACACCTCGGCCAGGAAAAACCAAGAACAATGGCCGCGCTAACAAGCCTCATGACCCGCTTTTGCGCGGGGGAAGATAGCTGGCTGGCAAGATGCAGCACCAGCGACCCGAGTACATCCGAGGTCAGGGATGGAAATGGGAAATCACGACGCAGAAAAGATCAGCGCCGGAATAAGGAAAATGGCCCAAATAGCACGGCGGTCAACGCCGGGTTCAAAAGCTCTCGGCCGAATAACAAAACACTGCCCCTTAAGGACAACAGTGACGAGCTATCCAACCTAAACAAAATCTTGGATAGGATATGTCAAATCCACAGTACCCCCGGGAAGCCTGCAAACCATACCCACAGAGATTGTTGGGTCTTCAAGCAGTCCGGCCGACTTAACGCCGAACACAAGGGGCTCGACACACCAAGCGAAGACGATGACGAACCCCACAAGCAGCACGCCGGAAAACAGAAGACTTTCCCACTAGAAGTCAAAACAGTGAACTCACTTCATGTGATAACAAGGAAAATAGTGCGGCACCTGCTAAAGCACGCGCCGCACGGTCCACCCAGCGGAGTCCCGAAATTGGATGTCAAAACCAATTACTTTCGACCATCAGGATTACTCCAGAAGTATTCGAAACGCAGGAGGGACTGCTTTGATATTGGATCCCATAATCGACGGACTACAATTCACACAAGTCCTAATGGATGGCGGCAGTGATATAAACCTGCTATACCAGGACACCATCCGCAGAATGGGGATAGACCCTACCAAAATTCGCCATAGCAGCACTTCCTTCAAAGGAGTGACGCCAGGCCTTTATGCCAATTGTACAGGCTCTGTACTACTAGAGGTTGTGTTCGGTTCATCCGACAACTTCCGTCGCGAAAAGCTAATCTTCCATATCGCCCCATTCAAAAGTAGCCATCAAGCACTACTGGGACGCGAAGCTTTCGCCCGCTTTAACGCAATACCGCATTACGCGTCTCTTACACTTAAAATGCCCGGTCCACGCGGCATAATCTCATTAAAGGGTAACTCCGAGTGTTCCTCGACCACGGAAAACGTGAGACTGCCTTGACAGCCACACACTAATCCGGCCTTGCTGATCAAAGCCCCTAAAAACAGGTCATTCAGACCTCGGACACGGTTAGGCGAGTCCGGTATAAATAAACAAGGGGCTTCCCAGCCGCATACCTCTTTACAAGGGGCTGCACGTATGAACAATGAGAGCCAATAAAGCTCAACTTTATTCATCTTCCAAATCATACTCTGTTTAAATACATTTTTTGCACGATATTTTTTCCAAACTAAGTTCTTCTCTTTTACAGATGAACCACGTGCTACACCCGTCCAGGATACAGCACAACGGAGACACAGGCGCAGACGTGCAGCAGGGACCCGTTGCAAGGATTCTTTTCAGATTAAGACCCTGCGTAAACCTTTCTTACTGTCTCTTGTTGATACACATCCCCCGGTTTCCTACCATAACCGAGGAGGAGGCTGGCGTTTTGGCATCGGCCGCGTCAGAAGTTCTCGCCCGTACCTGGACACTAGGGGCTTAGGGCATTGTTCTGCCCGTTATCATAAAGACCGAATACCTCAGGGAGTGTTCGGCGTCTCGAGTTAGGCCTTATATGCATCAGCTCCGAATCATGTCTTTGGTCAAATGTTGGGTTTGCCCGGCTCCTGTGTTTTGCTGCCTTACGTTCCGCTCCATCGGCTAACGCGGCACCAGGAGAACTACTGCGATTGTGCCCCGGTTCGGCCGGGCGAGCACCTCAGTAGAGAAAGCCGAAAACTGACTGTCATGATATAGCGAGAGACTGGTCAACCACTCGATCGACTACTGGAATGTTTAGAATTCCTCCGCTTTGACGAAGGACCGCTTCCCGGTCAGGCACACACGCGCCCCGAGTTCGGAGAGCGCGGTGCCTCTAGGGGCTATATAGTAGCCCCACCATCGAGCTCCTATGGCTAAGTGAAAGTGATAAAGCATTATAGTCCGGTTGCCTAGTTTGCTATGCTATCACCTCCTTCAAAGGACCAAGACGTTGGATTAAGTGTGAAAATGCGCTTTTTTTGCAAACACCCCCGCACCATGTGCGTGGGGGCTGAAGCCAAAGACTGCCATCTTTCAGGTTATACATACATATACATTAACGGCCGCACAGGAGATATTTCAATACTTGAACGCACAAGTATAAAAAGCCGTTACATTATAAATATGGTTTCACAAATCATACATGTCATTTGAACATAACATTTTTCGAGCACTGCGACTCTATTAAACGAGCGACCTGCAGGACTTCCTCAAAATAGTGCTCGGCGGGTAATCGGCTTTTGTCCGAACCCCGGGATGCAACATCGGTGGCATCCATCTCCGCCCAATATGTCTTAACACGGGCGAGAGCCATCCGTGCACCCTCTATGCATGCCGACCGCTTCATCGCCTTGATATGCGGCACCGCCCCAAGGAATTGCTGCAATAAGCCAAAATAACTCTTCGGCTTGGGCCTTTCCGGCCACAGATGAGCCACCACATCCGTCATGGCAAGTCCGGGCAATCTATTCAGCTCATCCCACTCAGCCAACCGATCGGTCAACGGAAGTGGACGCTCCGGACTATGGAATTGAGACCAAAAAAGCTCTTCCATTTCATGATCCTTCTGGCTTCGAAAGTGCACGACTGCGTCCGCCGCACTCGCCGCCAAATTCAGATAAGGATCCTCCGCACCCCACAACTGGCCCAACTGAGCATACTTCGGATCCGTGAACTTCCTACGCAGCAGAAAGGGCTTTCCAGCCGCAATGTCTCCGGCCTGACGCAGTTCCTCCTTTATAGCCCGCATGGCAGAACGGGCATCCTTGGCTTCGGCGGTGGCCTTCTTCAGGTCCTCTTGCTCCGCTTGGCATTCTCTTTCAAGAACCTCATAGCGGTCGGTAGCATCTTTTAGTTTCACGGCCATTCCGGCCATCTCCTCCCTGCTTCGGCAGTGAGCAGCCTTTTCGGCTTTTAGCTCCTCCGCTGCCTTCGAGGCAGCCGCATCACTTTTTCTGGCTTGCTCCTTGGCTCGAGCAAGCTCTGCCCGAAGGTCTTCCACAGCAGCGGCACCATCTGCATCAAGCATACATGTTGTAAGGAGTGGGCATCAGCTCCCTTACCAGGTGACCGCGGAGAAACCACCTACCTTGTGACTCGTCAAGTCGTTTATTGACCAGCGTGATGTCCGCATCCGCAACGTCGAGTTGCCGCTTCAGCTCGGCAACTCTATCAGTCTGGCTGGCCACCGAACGTTCCGCCACCTGCATAGGAAAGGCGACATTTTATAACTGAGATTATGATCCTCGGCACGCTGTCGCTTTCGACAACATACCGAGTCTCAGGGGCTACTATCTATACAGGGCGCACTCTATGTGCAAAACTGTCAAAAGGTATGTCATTTTTTGCGTACCTCAAACCCCGTCAGTAAACTTCCGACGGCCTCATGCAACCCGCTCTCGGCGGATGAGATCCTTTCAATCACCGTACTCATTAATGTGCGGTGATCTTCTGAGATAGACGCCCTCTCGAGCAGATCCTGCAGCTCCACCGGCCGTACTCCAGTGGGTGCCGAACTCCCCGGCCCCGCCGGACTCGGGGAGACCCTCCGTGACGACACCTCAGGGTCGTCCGCCCCGCTGACGGGCGGCAGATGGAGGCGTTTCGCTCTCCATCATCTCCGGACGAAGGTCCCCCGAGGATGAGCTCTGCTGAGAAGGGCTGAGATCCGAACTACAAGTTAAAAACTTCGGTTATCCTTAGAAATAAAATAGGGATGTCCCTTATTACAAAACTCCCCTTTTTTCCTACTTACGGCTCGCTGGAGGGCTGATTCCTTTGGGGAGACTGTGCGGCCAGGACTCCTCCCGGCACAGGACCTTCCGGTGCAGATTTCTTTCCCCGCTTTGAGGCCTTGGCCTCCGGGTCTTCGGAAGCGGTCCTCTTCTCCCCCTGGAGGGAGGGATTCTTGATTCCCCCCTTGCTGAGAGCCTCCTTACCAAAGGTGGTAGTTTCCCTGTTCCCCCCTTCGCCCTCCTCCGAAGGCGCTACCTCCAACATTTTGATTAACACGGGATCCGGCGTGGTCTCAGGGAGGGGGGCCGGACACCGTATCAGTTTTGCTTGCGCTATCCACTCCTGTCCAAGGGATAGCTGGTTAAAAGGCAAATCCATGATAAATAAATGGACGATATGTCCGGACACAGGGCTACTTACTTGAGTATCCGGGCGATTGCAGCTTAAGCCAGCGTCCTCGGTCAAGTCCGGACACATCTCTTGTGATCCGAAGAATAGTTTGTACATCTCCACGGGTGTCGTACCCATGAAGTGTTGGAGAGCTCGTGGTCCCTCCGGATTGAATTCCCACAGGCGGAGGGGGCGACGTTTGCAGGGCAGAAGACGCCGAATCAGCATAACCTGCGTCACTACGACCAGATTGATCTCCCTCTCTTGGAGGTCTCGAATCCGGCCCTGCAATAGGGGTACGTCCTTGGACGGCCCCCAGTCAAGCCCTTTGTTGACCCATGACGTCAGCCGTTGTGGAGGGCCCGAGCGAAAGGCGGGCGGCGGCCTCTGCCTGCTGCCCCTGGGAGCGGTGATATAGAACCACTCCTGTTGCCACAAGCCGAGCTCCTCCTGAAAAGAGCCCTCGGGCCATGGAGCATCGGCCCTCTTGCTTATAACCGCCCCGCCGCACTCTGCCTGACGCCCCTCAATCATCTTCGGCTCCACGTTGAAGGTTTTGAGCCACAAACCGAAGTGAGGGGTAGTGCGGAGGAAGGCTTCGCAGACGACAATAAATGATGAGATGTGGAGGATGGACTCCGGAGCCAAGTCGTGGAATTCCAGCCCATAGTAAAACATGAGCCCCCTCACGAAGGGATCCATCGGGAAGCCTAAACCCCGACGGAGGTGAGACACGAACACGACACTCTCGCCAGGCTCGGGAGTAGGAATGACTTGCCCTTGGGCAGGCAACCTATGCGAAATCTCGTAGGTTAAGTACCTGGCGTCTCTCAGCTTTAGCACGTCCTCTTCCGTGACGGAGGAGGGCATCCACCGGCCCTGTAGGTCGGAGCCGGACATTGTCGAAGGTCCGAAGTGCCCGAATCTGGAGCCCTGGGTGTTGGAACTCGGGGCGAGGGGCGGATTCGATTGAGGATTGAAGAAAAGGAACGGGCCTTGGTCTCATTATAAAGAGGGAGAATACCAAGAGCCGTCCCCGTGACCGTTTGGAACTCGCCTTCGATGGAGGGGGCGTGGCAACGGGCGCGGTTGGGTTACCCACGTCCGTATTGATGAGAATCCCGGAATAAGGGGAACACGATCTCTGCTTCGACAAGACGTGCCAAGGAAACCGCTTCGCTAAACGCGCTGAGGTGGTATAATAAAAACGATTCGAGTAAAGGCTTGGTTGTGGTGTGACGTCACGCCACAAAATACGTCAGCAGATTGAACTTGTGTAAATATTATTCTCTCTACGGTGGTATGTGGAATTTATTTTGCAGAGCCGGACACTATCCTGGTGTTCACAATCTTCTATAAATTATTCGGAGGAGGAACCCGCCTTGCAATGCCGAAGACAATATGCGCGCCGGACTCGTCGTCATTGAAGCCTGGTTCAGGGGCTACTGAGGGAGTCCTGGACTAGGGGGTGTCCGGATAGCCGAACTATCATCATCGGCCGGACTCCAAGACTATGAAGATACAAGATTGAAGACTTCGTCCCGTGTCCGGATGGGACTTTCCTTGGCGTGGAAGGCAAGCTTGGCGATACGGATATGTAGATCTCCTACCATTGTAACTGACTCTGTGTAACCCTAGCCCTCTCCGGTGTCTATATAAACCGGATGGTTTTAGTCCATAGGACGAACAACAATCATACCATAGGCTAGCTTCTAGGGTTTAGCCTCCATGATCTCGTGGTAGATCCACTCTTGTAATACCCACATCATCAATATTAATCAAGCAGGACGTAGGGTTTTACCTCCATCAAGAGGGCCCGAACCTTGGTAAAACATCGTGTCCCTTGTCTCCTGTTATCATCCACCTAGACACACAATTCGGGACCCCCTACCCGAGATCCGCCGGTTTTGACACCGACAGTCCCCAACACACCCATTACAATGGCAAATTGTACAGGTGCACTAGTTCGGCGAACAGATGGTGATAAAAGTGTAGTATGGATAGTAGATATGAGTTTTTTTAGTGCAAACAATAAAAAACAGCAAGGTACTAAATAGGAAAACGGAGCACAAACGGTATTGCAATGATGGAAAATGAGGCCTAGGGTGCATACTTTCACTAGTGCAATCTCTCAACAATGCTAACATAGTTGGATCATATGATTATCCCTCATAGTGCGATGAAGAATCATTCCGAAGTTCCTATCTAGCGGAGAACATAAGAATAAATTGTTTGTAGGGTACGAGACCACCTCGAAGCTATTCTTTCCGTTCGATCTATTCAAGAGTTCGTACTAAAATAACACAAAGCTATTCTTTCTGTTCGATCTATCCTAGAGTTTGTACTAAAATAACACCAAAGCAAATTCATATTCATAATACTCAATCCAACACAAAGAACTTCAAAGAGTGCCCCAAGATTTCTACCGGAGAAACTAAAGATGAGAACGTGCATCAACCCCTATGCATAGATTACCCCAATGTCACCTCAGGAATCCGCGAGTTGAGTGCCAAAAAATATATCAAGTGAATCAATATGATACCCTATTATCACCACGAGTATTCAACTGCAAGACATATATCAAGTGTTCTCACATCCATAAAAGTATTCAATCCGATAACAACAAAATCTCAAAGGGAAAAACTCAATTCATCACAATAAGATAGAGAGGGGAAAACACCATATGATCCGACTATATTAACAAAGCCCGTGATACATCAAGATCGTGACATCTCAAGAACATGAGAGAGAGAGAGAGAGAGATTAAACACATAGCTAATGGTACAAACCCTCATCCCCGAGGGTGGACTACTCCCTCCTCATCGTGGTGGCTGATGACCCACAAGTGTAGGGGATATATCGTAGTCCTTTCGATAAGTAAGAGTGAAATAATGCAGAAAAGAAAAAAAATTATATAAAGCAAAAAAATTCACAAAGAAACTAAATATAGCAAAAAAGTACTCAAACATAAATAGAAGAAAAAATAAAGCAAAAAAATTATAAAAAAATGTTGGGGCGCTGCTCGGTGGGCCTGCCAGACCTAGGTGTGCAAATACAGGCCCAGAAGGGCCAGCAGGCTCACAGGGCAGCGCGCCCTAATTAGGCCGAGAAGCCTGCTATATAGAGGAGTTCGATAGGGCAGCCGCAGCTGGGTTTATAAACCAGTGCGGCTGCCCTTCGCTCGGCGAGGTGGGACTAAAAGTAGCGCACTGCGGGTGGCAGCGCACGGCCATTAGTACCGGTTAGTGGCTCCAACCGGTACTAATGCATTGCCCTTTAGTACCGGTTGGAGCCACCAACCGGTACTAAAGGCCCACGTTTCCCGGCCTTTAGTACCGGTTGGTGGCTCCAACCTGTACTAAAGGACCCTCCTATATATATGTCACTTACGAAAATTCAGTTATCGTCGCCACTTCGTTCCACTTCTCGCGTGAGACATCTCGATCTCCGACGACGATGCCGACGCCGCTGCGCCGCCATGCCGTCGCCCCCGCCGCACGTCGTCGCCGTCCCCGCCGCCCTCGCCGCCCCCGCCGCCCGTCTCGTCACCGTCCCCGACCGCCGCCCTCGCCACCCCCACCGCCCGTCATCGCCGCCCCCGCCGCCCGTACGCGCCCGGCCCGCTGCATACACACACACGCGCATACACACATACACACACACACACTACACACACACATACACACACACACACTACACGTACACTACACATGTACGTACACACATACACACACTACACACACACACATATTTTTTGTCTTATTTTCTGTTTTCTAATGTTTAGATGAATTAGAACTAATTTATTTTTAGAATGTTAGAAATGTTAATGTTAGATGAATTAGAACTAGTTTATTTTTAGTAAGAAAATTTATGTATATGAGATTAGTTGAACTAGTTGAATATATAGAACTAGTTTATTTTTAGTAAATGTTTAGTTGAACTAGTTGAACTAATATATAGAACTAGTTTATTTTTAGTAAATGCTTAGTTGAACTAATTGAATTAATATAACTAGTTTATTTTTAGTAAATGTTTAGTTGAACTAGTTGGATTAATATATAGAACTAGTTTTTTTTAGTAAATGCTTAGTTGAACTAATTGAATTAATATAACTAGTTTATTTTTAGTAAATGCTTAGTTGAACTAATTGAATTAATATAGCTAGTTTATTTTCAGTAAATGTTTAGTTGAACTAGTTGAATTAATATATAGAACTAGTTTATTTTTAGTAAATGCTTAGTTGAACTAATTGAATTAATATAACTAGTTTATTTTTAGTAAATGCTTAGTTGAACTAGTTGAATTAATATAACTAATTTATTTTTAGTAAATGTTTAGTTGAACTAGTTGAATTAATATATAGAACTAGTTTATTTTTAGTAAATGCTTAGTTGAACTAATTGAATTAATATAACTAGTTTATTTTTAGTAAATCTTTAGTTGAACTAGTTGAATTAATATAACTAGTTTATTTTTAGTAAATGCTTAGTTGAACTAATTGAATTAATATAACTAGTTTATTTTTAGTAAATGTTTAGTTGAACTAGTTGAATTAATATAACTAGTTTATTTTTAGTAAATGCTTAGTTGAATTAATAGAAGTAGTTGAATTAATTGAATTAGTAAGTGTTTAATGTTTCGCCTAATATGAACATAGGAAATGTCGTCTGACGACGGAAAAAATTTCATTATGTGCGGATACTGTGAAGACCAGCGCGACCAGTGCGACAGAAATTTCCTTATTGATGATAGGCGATTCAGCATCAAACTGAATGAGACCTTCGAATTCGATACAGTAAGTCACAACGACAAGTCTGTTTTCGTAATTAAGCATGACTTATATATGCTTCATTTGCCTGACTTATAATTTTTAATTTTCACTATTTTACTAGCGCATCCCCTGCCATGCAAGAATTTTTGTCTTGGGTAAGATAGGTTTCAATGATATGGAAACTATGGAGGTAAGGAGAGTTTTACCTGAAAACTGAGCATGGTTATACTTTCAACGTCAAAGTATACAATGCACACACGTACACCTAGTTTGAATGCAAAACTTGGCAAGCACTATGCAAGACTTATGCATTTGAGCCTGGTATGGTTATCACCTTTGATATTCGTCCGGAAGATGATATTGAAGGTAATAGAGACATATGGGTCGATGTGCAGACGCCTCCAGTTACCATTATGTGAGTTCTTCTCAACTATATTTTTGTCTTTAATATTGCTTATTCAAAAATAATTGACTACTAATTTCTATTGACAGCTTATCTCCATTCAACCAAACATGTCCGGCGCTTGGTAGATAGGACCTACTACTGTCCCGGAGCTGAACTAAACTGCAAGGAGATAAGTCATTATGTTTCATGGCTTGAGGATCTTCATACTGTCAAGACAAATTTTCTTCCTGCACTTAGAAATGTTAGTACTCAAAACGTGCGACCAATAGTGATGGTATTGAACTATGGTCACATCTATTTAGGAATGATGGTAAGATTTTTACTATTTTTCCTTAGTGCATATTTTGCATACATAATTTTTTTGCTAAACTTTCATTGCTAAGTATATTAATTAAGTACTATAGGATGTTGTTCAATAGGGACTCCCGATGACAGTTGTGCCTCAGGGGATCGAGACTAAAGGTCGCATGTCAATGGTTAGCTTACGGCCAAGATATCCTGCATTGCACATGAATGCATTCAGAATTTCTAGAAGCGATGAATGCTTAATAGTGAAAGATTGGAGGAAAATTGTTAACGATCGCAGAGAAGTACTAGGGGGTAGCAATCAGAAGCGCAGCCCACGACTAGGAGACAGGTTCATCTGCATGCTCCAGTATGATCAATCAGGAGAGCTATACATGTTCTATGCTATTTTACCAGAGAGAGAGTAGCTAGCAGGAGTGATTTAGCTAGTTCATGCTGCTCTTAGTACTTGTCCTTTCATGCGTGTTCTTCATTCTGAACTTAAGTGATTTGCTTTTGTGGTGTTATATATGAACGCTTATAATATCATGACAATCATGTTGAACTCGATGATACTTTTGCTTCTGGTACAAGTGAATGTTTCTTATTTAAGCTAGTAGTGCTGGTGGTGATTAGATAGCGGTAATGCATGACTATGATGATGATGATGAGTTATTATATCATTTAATGAAAGAAACCGCAAATTAGTTTCAGCTGGATGGATCCTACCTAAGTGATCAAGTATATGCCATATCCGTATATATTATACTTGATCAAGTATAATATGGATATGGCATATACTTGATCACTTAGCTAGTAGCTAGATCCAATGCATCCAGTCGAAACTAATCCGTGGTACTTTCACCTAATGATTTAACAACTCATTATAATGTAAAACAATTAGTAAATTAAATTGAAAACACAAAATTAAAGAAAAATTAAAAAAAAACACCCAAACATTTAGTACCGGTTGGTGTTACCAACTAGTACTAATGCCCTACACGCACCCGGGCCTGGCTCCTGCTACGTGGTGGCACTTTAGCACCGGTACGTGACGAACCGGTACTGAAGGGGGGGCACCTTTAGTCCCCACTCTTTAGTGCCGGTTGGCGAACCGGCACTAAAGGCCATCATGAACCAGCACTAAAGGCCGGTTCTGTACTAGTGGCAAGCCAAAGTGTGTCTAACAATTTGAGCAATTCAAGTTAGGCAAGTGTGGCAAGTGTGGGAAAAATAATGTGGCAACATAAGACAAACATAGTCACAATCCAAACAGCCCCGTGATTTTTTGTGACATGCATGAAAATTTGGTTAGTTAAATTTATAGTCAAAATTTGGCAAGGTGCATCAAATCAACACATGCAAGTATCAAAAGGAAAGTCACGGCATGCATGCATGTGTTGTACTCCCTCCGTTTCCAAATATAAGTCTTTTTAGAGATTGCAACAAGTGACTACTCCCTCCGTTCCTAAATGTAAGTCTTTTTAGGGATTCCACTACAAACTACATACGGATGTATATAGACATATTTTAGAGTGTAGATTCACTCATTTTGTTTCGTATGTAGGAGTAGTTCATAGTGAAATCTCTAAAAAGACTTATATTTTGGAACGGAGGGAGTACATACGAAGCAGAATATGTCTACTCCTACATACGAAGTAGCCCATTTGAAATGTGTAAAAAGAGTTTTATCGAATGCAGTGCTTTGATGTGTCGCGTCAACTCGTACAAGCCCGAGAAATTTGGGGGTTGTTTAGTTCTAGTCCTAGGAGTGCCACACTTTGCCATACAATGTTGCCAAACTTGCCTAAGGTTAGGGTCTGTTTGGTTCCTAGCCACACCTTGCCACACTTTGCCACACCTAACCTTAGGAAAGTTTGACCAAGTTAGGTAGGTGTTTGGTTCTAGCCACACCTAAGGCAAAGATTTTTTTATGAGCAGTGAGCCCCACATGTCATAGACACAAAAAATGTGGCAAGATTCCCTTAGGCAAGCCAAAGTGTGGCTAACAATTTGAGCAACTCAACTAAGGCAAGTGTGGCAAAAATCATGTGGCAATATATGGCAAAGATAGTCACAATTCAAACAACCCCTTAGTTCTTCAAAATGAGAGCCACAAGTTGGAAAGCCTAAGGGAATCTTGTCACACTTTTTGTGTGTATGTGATGTGGGACCATAGTGTGGCTTGCCTAAGACGTGGCTTGAACCAAACACACACCTAAGTTGGTCAAATTTGCCTAACCTTCAGTGTGGCAAGCTTTGGCAAACTTTAGTCACAAACCAAACAACCCCTTGATTACTACGACGCCCTCTCCCTCGCGAACTGAGCTCCGGTGCCTTAACTGCACCTGCCTTTGGCTGCATGACAGGTGGGCCAACCACCTGTTGGGCCCACCTGTCATGGACGCAAAGGCAGGAGCAGTAAGTAGAAGCTTTCGCTACACGCTATCCCTCTCGCACGAGGTGGACGGACATGCAACAGTGGATTCGATACTGTAGAAGTAGGAGTAACATCATTGTTCGTCTTCTCGAAGAGGCGAAGAGCCAAGTGCAAACCGAACGTGGCAGTTGCGAACGCTCGCGTGGTGCGGTTCCTTGGAGTACTAGCCAGGCTCTTGCATGAGACAAAATTGCTATTGTTTAACAATTAAACTCCATTATCCATTGGTTTATACTCATTCTGCATAGGTCCATGTGCTTAGCACCGTTTCCTCCTGGGGTCACCAATGTTTATTTGCTAATTAATAGCATTCCATGCAATGAACTAGCCATTGCAAGTCATTAAAAGCATGCACACCTCTCATCTCTTATTGGTTGATACGTATGTCAAGAAACAAGAAACAGGGTAGAAGTTAATGCACCGCGCCTAAGTGTTTTGGGACTATTTGGTTTTCGTAAGATGACTTACACACCTAGACGGAGGGAGTAGTATAGACCTATAAACCGGAAAGGAGTATTTGCCTTTCTAGAGATTTCAACAAGTGACTAGACTTCGGCTAAAAAAACAAGTGACTAGACTACACCGTGTGCAGTACCCCCTCCCCTCCGGTTTATAGGGCTCAAATCTCAAATCTCATGAACCAAGGCATTTTGCGTTTGGAGGAATGTATCTCGTACTTTACAAAACTACCCTAATTAAACTCATGCATTAATTACGTAGTTCTCTCGTTTTCCTCTCCGCCTTGGTCGCGGTGCACAATATTGAGGCTAGCCATAGTGGGAGTAACTTAGGTAGTAACTTAACACATCCCAAAACAATTTTGCTTATGTGGCAAGTATTTAATGAGGAAAGAGGTGCTTGTGGTAACATAATATGTTACTGTAACATAGCGCTTTCCGAGGCAAAATGAGTCTATGAGATAATAAATGAAGCAATCTATGATACTACTACTATGTTACTTTGCACTATGGAGGTAGTAACTTACACTAGTGTCATATGCATGACACTAGTCTAAGTTACTCCCCACTATGACCAGCCTGAGAGAGTGCTTTGATACGTTTTAGTCTCATGACTAAAAGTAGTGGGACTAAAACTTGTTAGCCTCATCCATGCTTGGATCCACATACTAAAGAGACTAAAATCAAGTTAATGACATTTCAAAGCATCCGGGCCCGCGTGCCATCCACCAAATCACAGCGAGGTGCTACAGTCGAGACACCTGTCACCCCGATGTGGCCGGCATGACCCGTCATATCACAAAACCCACACCTTTACCAGCAGTGGTAAGGTGGCCTCCAAGTTGGACTGGACGAAGCAACCATCATTTCATTGGAACGCTCGTTCAAGCCCTTTCTTCCCTTTCTTGAAGAAAACCTCACTCCAGGCTACTCACTTCTGCCATTTTTCTTCTCTACCGACGAAGGAAAGGTGGGCGAATCAGTTATGCTTCTATATTTTCATTCCAATAATCTTCTTTTTGCGAAGCACCGACCGATTCTCACATCCTATTCTTTTCCAGTTTTCATTGCGATTGTGGTTTCCTTTCGATTGCTTTTTGTTTGTCAGTTCATTGATGGATCCTGGAGCACTAGGAAAAGAGTTGCTGGCGGACAACCCATTGGAGACAGTGATCTCCAGGAAGCGAGCACTGACCAACGAGTTGACCATGTTGGCGGGCCAACCCATGGAGCCGAAGAACTCCAAGGAACAAGCACTGACCAAAGAGTTGAGGACATTGGCGGACGAACTCCTCAAAGAAAGTTGGAAGAACAGCAAGGGACCCACCGTGCCTACCCCAGGAGCTCTGATTGCCACCTATGTGAGGCTCAAGACCGAGTTTGAGGAGATAGTCGCCGTTGAGAAGCAGTATTCCCCTGGCAAGGTGATGGCCCCCATTGAGGACGAGGAGATGGCCCCCGGAGGGATGAGATCCCCCGGTGAGCTGCACAAGGTAAAAAATAATGGCTTATTACCATAGTTGTGGTTTTTGATTATTTGCAATGTGCTTGCTTTTTGATTATTTGCAATGTGCTTGCTAATATGTTAGTGTTGTGCAGGTGCCGGTGGTTGTCCTTGATGATTCCGATGTCGTGGCCCGTCCTGTTGGCATCGCCCTGGAGATCGATTCCGATGCCGCTGTCCATCCTGTGGACATCGCCCCAGAGATCGATTCCGATGTCGCGGTCAGTCCTGTGGACATCGCCCTAGAAATCGATTCCCATGCCGCTGTCTGTGCTGTGGTCATTGCCCGAGAGATCGATGACAAGAAATAGTTGGTCGCGCTAATCCTTCAGGGTGGTTTGCATTGCCCTGTGTTTAATTACTAGAACGATGCATGTTATCAAACCATCTTAGGGCTAGTGCACTATCTTGTGTGGGCGGATCTTGCTACTTTTGTTTGATAGTGAATCATGCGATGAATCATGCGAACCCTCTCCGAGTTATGGAAACAGATGTATCCTCACCAGCTTTTGATGTAATATATGGCATGCTTAGATGTAACTTTGAACTGTTTATCATATCAGCAGGGCTTGTTTGATGATTCTTGGTGTTAGTAGGCTAGCTACTGTGCGAGCTATAGTACTTGCAAAACACTCACCAAAGAGAAATGTTGGGGCTGATGAGCTCGTGGTACGCTTATACTTATCCCTCGTCGATCGACCAATAGCCCTAGCTCCTAAAATTGTAGGCTTAGTGATCGATCAGACAATAGTCGACATACATTCAGGCCTCATTTGGTTCATAGGGTAGGAAAATCGTAGCAAAAGTACAGAGAACGTGCAACACAAAATCATAGCAGTGCAGAGACGTACTCCCTCCGTTCCAAAATAGATGACCTAGGCGGGCTAGTTTTCCTAGTGGGTTTCAGTGATATGACGTGGTACAGTGCCGTCCAGTCTTCGCGTGTGGTAGCAGTATTGCGGGTACATTAAGTTTTCTTGAAGAAGCGGAATTCAACGAAGTCATGATGGTTCCTTCGTGCGAACAACTTACGGTGGGAAAGGTTGGGCCTGCGATACGACCGGGGTAGACCAGGATAATTTTGTGCATGGTAGGTGGACCAGGATGGTCGACGTCCCACATGTCAGCGAATGGAAGTATTCTTTCCGATATAGAGGACGAGCAATGAGTATTCATTGTTTATTTTTGATGAAAGCTATTGTCTCCACTGTTACTCCTTGACTTTGTCAATGCCTCTCTCTCCTCCACATAAGCGGGGACTAGTTGCTATGCATGCAGCGGGCAGCTGGCGTCTTGAGGGGCCAGGGCGGTGAGAGCGGGCTCCGGAAGCGGTCCGGACTCCAGCATGGCCCACCTCACATTATCACCATATATTTCTTGGAGTCCATGCGCGGCAGGCGGGCGATCTCTTCTCCCTCCCCCGTCTCTCTCTTCTCAGCCGACGCCCGCTGAGCGATTAGATTTCGGCTATCGACAGTTTATTCAATTACGGTCCCACATGTCAGTGAAATTGCAAGACAATGCATGTCCCCTTTGGTGAGCGGCGTGCGAGCCGGACTATCAGGGTTGCGACGCGTACGAGTCGTAAGTGTGCCACCTTTTCCTTTTGAACTTGCAAAGCGTAACATTTTCGCGCGATCGATCGATAGAAATCCAGAACAAAATGACGAGGGCGGTGCTTTCCCGCTCGTTAGGCGGGCTAGTTCAAGTGATATGACGTGCTACAGTGCCGTCCACTTGCTCCATTTTTATGTAAGCAAGAGTTTACACTCGTACGTGGGAGGAGTGCGAAACATCGCGGATCTGATTTTGATCGAGGGATAACTGTTCCCTGCCAAATAATGGAGGATTGTTAGCGATTATAGCATGATAGTTAGGGCATCTCCAGCGCTGGCCCACAAATTTACACCGGCATCTATCCGAGGACACTGATAGATGCCATCCGATGCTGCCCGCAGACCTTTCGACAACTATATGAACTAACCGGACGAAATTCGTGCAAACAAAGCAAATTTCAAATTAACCGGATGAAATTAACTAGATGAAATTCATTACATTTCGAAAACTTTTCCTACAAACTGGACGAAATTCATTACATATTTCGCACAAACCATACTAAACCTACTGTAAACCTAATCTAAACGATCGCCGGCGCCCGACCACCAAGTCCGGCCATGAACCCGAGAAAGCCGGCCATTGCCTTTGCCTCCTCCTCATCCGCCTCGATAACCTCCTCCTCCAGCCGGAGCACAAGGTTATGAAGATTTCCGCCTCCACGTCGCCGTCAAGCGGCTAATCAGCCACCGATGTTTACCCCACCAAGCTTGGCGTCGACTGAGTGGAGTAGCGGTGGCCTTCCCGGGACCAGAGCGGCGGCGACCTACCGTGTACTACTCTTCCTCGCTGCCGGCTACGCCCGCGCACGTGCGCCGGCTTCGTGGTCGTGGCGGAGGAGGGCCGCCCGGGGGTTGCCGGCGATCTCCTTCGTTTGCTCCTGCGACAGTATGTCGAAGAGAGCTTTGGAGCGCGCCTGGAGCGGAGCCGCCAATGTCCCTTGTCTGCTCCTGCGACAGTACGTCCAAGAGAGCTTTGGAGTGCCACGAGGCCATGGTTGAAGTGGTGCCGACAGAAGGAAGGGACCGAAGGAGAATAAGTGTGGGTCTTCGGCCATGGCTGGGAGCTGGGGCTCAAGTTAATATAGCGGGCGAATGGCAATGAGCCACGGCAGACGGATGGACAACTGGCACCGGAGTAGGTTTGTCGGGCGTGAATGCGGATGCTGCTTCAGTGACTTAACTGCAGATGCGTTTGGGTGTCTGACATGTGGGCCCAACGGGCGTCTGGCCCGCATGTCAGTGACACACCAATTGCACCTGCAGTTAAGTCCAGTGAATGCGGCATTGACATTCTGGAGAGACGGTGACCGTTTCAGGCGCATGCGGACTGTTTGACTGGTCAACCATACAAATACGGAGCTATGCGCTGAGCCAGCGACCGTATAATCACCATATCTCGTATACAATGATCAAAGTGAGCTATCAAGACAAGTTCGATGACCGCCAATGCATTTTACTCGGTAATAAATGACCAGGATTGAAGGGGAATCCTAACTTGCTTCGTCTTCTGTCCTTGAGCTCTTGACAAACCAATGCACTATACGGTTGTCCGGCCACTCCACCCCAGAGCTCTCTCACAAAGCGTCGTTCATGCCACCGCGCCGCACACTAACCGGTAAGGCAGCGATGGCATCCCGCCGCATCGAGTTCCTCGCCGCCCATGAACGCACACAAAATGGTAGGGAAGCGATGGCAGCCCGCCATGCCGAGTTCATTGCCGCTCTCGACCTCACAACTATGTGGGAGGAATTTGAAGATGCCAAGGCCGAATGGGCGGTAGAGCAAGAGGCGGCCAAAGCCGCACAGAGGGAGCGGAAAAGTCAGAAAGCACTCAAGAAAAGAGAGGCCCGCCGCCGCAAGAAAGAAAAGGACGCACGCGCTGCTACGGAGAGGTCGGCGGAGATCCAAGCACGGTGGGGTGTCGCCGACAAAGCCGGGAAGGAGAACGACGACGTCTGGCCATCATGTGAGAAGTAGTAGTACTAGTAGTTAGTGTGTGTGTCTGTGTCTGAGTACGAGCATGTACCAGTACTACTAGTTACTACTGTAGTTTTTAGAGAAAATTACTAGTACATTAGCCTAGACTAAGTGGAAAAATTCCTATCCTATGCATCAAATGGCATCTCTTTCTCTATAGGAATAGAGATGCATGTCATCTCACTTCCTATGATTTTCATATTCCTATCCTATGAACGAAAGGAGGCCTCTGTTGGAGTAAATACTGTAGCTAGCAGTACTGCTGGTACAGTAGTTTTCTTCAAGAAGCGGAATTTAACGAAGTCATGATGGTTCCTTCGTCCGAGCAACTTCAAAGTGGGAAGTGGGCCTATGATTTGATGGCTCATTAGTCATTGTTACTGCAGCGCGACGACCTGGGTGACTCTCCCTCGGAGTTCTGCGTGCATGGCAAGTGGACCAGGATGGTCGACGTCCCACATGTTGGCGAATGGAAGTATTCTTTCTGATATCGAGGAGCAAGGAAACCGCGTGGTATAGTATCACCGCTGATTGGTTCACAAAAAAATAGTATCACTACCGATTTATAATTATTTTTTATTTCTGATGAATGCTAGCGTTTCAACTCTTACGATGAAGGGTGCCAAACACGGCACGTGCTGGATGTCCCACACGTCAGCGGAAGGAGTGGGACATCAACCGCGTGGTAGAGCCCAACGTAAAAAAACAGCGTGGTAGAGCGTCTCCACTTCTTCCACTTCTGGGTCGGAGACCACACGTAGTAGTACTTAGCTGTATGAACAATACAAAGTGCGACCTGGAGAGAAAGACACGTCTAGTTGGAAGGTCTCGGGGCATACACGTAAACAAATATAAAAGTTAATATGTGCCTCCAACTAATATAGTAGTAGTAGAGTACTTAGACACGTACTCCATAACATCACCGTGCATTGCACGTACAACATTTAGTGGTAGTACGTAGTAAGAGACAAATGCCGCCCAAGAGTTCCCTTCTCGACCTACTTTTGGGTGTTTGGTAAAGTGTATGGAGGGTGCATGAGTCCACACTAGTTTAGCACAAATACACTAGAAGCATGCATGAAGAGAGCATGCATGAAGAGGGGTGTTGAGTTGAGCATGCATGAAGAGGGAACAACTATGCTGAGACGAGAACGCAACCAAACACACCCTGTATGCCACGCATGTTCATACCATTTGTGCCTTTCTACTTCACTTACCGTGCTACATTACTCAGGTTCGTACGTCCACTCCTGGGTACATGTCCGTCTCATAGTTCAAGTGCCACGTGTTCTTCATATAGATGGAACGATCGTTGCATAACACGTGCGCCTTGATACTAGATGTCTCGTGTGTTGGCAAAAGGATGAACAAAGCTCACGTAAAAAATAGAGTGGAAGAACATAGATTCTGGATGACCGAGAAGGAGCAAGGAACCTCGTGGTGGAGCGTCTGCACTCATAATATTTAATATTATTCAGCGATACAAAATTAACCAATCATCTCCACAGTGGACTGGAAGAGTATGAAACACGGCAGCCCAGTGTAGTTAGATCATACTAGTACATGGCTAACCCACGCTATCACCATATTTCTTGGCTTCTGTGCGACACCTATCTCTAGTAATCCAGCAGCCTGTATCGCTTCTCCCTCCTCGTCTCTATCAAAGTGCGGCGGGCTGGCGTTTCTGCCGTCTATTGAGGTCGGTTAACTATCACATGTTAGCGACATGCAAGAGCATTCTAAAAAAAATCCTTTCACGTTCCGTTTTCAAAAAGAAAAAATCCTTTCACGTACGAATTTGCCTGTATGCTTTGAGCAACTTGCATGTCCTATACTGCTCCTGTTTGATACTCTAACTTAGCTAGAGGTTAGACTAACTCATGGCTAACCCTGAACTAACTGTAGCCAAAGAGGTGTTTGGGTGACAGGGTTAGATTGACAATAAATGCACTTCATGGAGAGAGAAAAGTGATTTTTCAGTGGTCCCAATGAGAACTATCTCCAGTTAGCACCTCTTGGGTGGGATAGTTTAGGGCTATTTGAGCCCCAACTAGCTCAAACTAACTCTAACCCATGGATCCAAACATGGCCTATGGCCAGTCTCGACGCGGAGCAGTCGCGTGCACCGGGAAGCGGCGCTCTCTCGGCCGTCGCGCCACTTCAAAGCCGGTGCCAGTGAGAGGTCGCCTCCGCTCTGGCCGGGCATTAATGCGGCACTGACGCTCCAGGCGACGCTGATTGTTTCATGCGGGAAGCGCGCGCTGGCAAGGGAGTATAGGTTTTGAACCGTTTCAGGTGTAGTAGTAATGGTAGTTTGCAAAACTACTCAATTATTGCACTCAGTTTCCTAAGAAATTGTGGTAAAAACGTTACTCCACAGCCCGCTTCCCTTCTCCTTCCTGCTCGTGATTTACGTGGCCATGTTAACGTGGTTGTGTCAAAAAAATGTCACTTCCTGCTCGTGATTTGTGTTATATAATTACAAGCAAGATTCTCGTGCATTGCATGGAACATCAATATGCATTTTTTTACAAAACACCTATTGTGATTGACCCATGCAGGAGTAATCCCATGTGTAAAAACTAATGATATCTCGAGAATTTTATCAGAAAACTGGTATCTCGAGAATGTCATCGAAAAAATGAAAGATGAGAGATAAGGCGAGGAGGAGTGGAGTGTGGTGGTGACTGGTGGTCGGAATGGGCGGAGGCATGGGGATGGACGGCGCCGGCAGGCGGCAGCGGCCACCATGCATGCTAGATTGTTCCAGAGACTTATTCCTTTTTTAATTGCTGAGCAATGAGGTTGCGGGAGATAATGATGTGGAGAGAGGTGCGGGTATATTTTGTAAAATTATCATAGTTTGCTTCCTATCCGTCAGATATAGATCATACGGTCTGTATTACAAGATGGCAGGCACACCATCATCGCCAACTCGTTTTTTTATAAGGGTACACAGATGATAAGTTTGCTGACTACTAAAGTAAAGTGGAATCTGTCCATGTTATGCAAGTAAATAAAGGTTATTGTTTATCATACGCGTAAGGTTGGATGAAGGGTGGTAGGAAAAAATGCTCCGCCTAGAGCATGTGTGTGTGAGATGGAGTCTTAGTGTGTGTGGTGTGTGTGTGTGTGAGAGAGAGAGAGAGTGAGAGAGAGAGAGGAGAGAGAGAGATGGAGTCTTAGTTTGTGTGTGTGTGAGAGAGAGAGAGAGAGATGGAGTCTAAGTGTGTGTGTGTGTGGGGGGGGGTGCATGTGTGTGTGTTTGTGTGTGTGTGTGTGTGTGAGAGAGATGGAGTCTTAGTGTGTGTGTGGGGGGGGAGGGTGCGTGCGTGCGCGCGCGTGTGTGTGTGTGTGCGTGCGCGTGTGTGTCCTGGGGTCCTCTGTGGCGGATGTAATTCGAGTGTGCATGGCTTCATCATAAAGAGGTGATGTGTATGGCAGAGGCCACCAACGATGGGGTGCGAGAGAGAAAATGCCCGTGGGAGGGAAGAGAAGGTGTGTGTGCGTGAGAGGAGTCGACATCGAGAGAATGTGTTTGTTCGAGAGACACCACGGAAGACTACTATATATCGATGGTGCATGTAGGCGGGAATTAAACAAAGGAATGGTCTTATTGGTTTTGGGGATATAGGGGAAGAGTGAGAGGCGCGCGGGGCGGGGGGGGGGGGGGGGTAGCCAGAATGAGATTATTAAGTGTGAGTGCGTGTTTTGCCCATCCAGGCGGAAGTTATGTGCACAAAAGAGGACAACGATTCGATGTGGCGTTAGGATTGAGGGTAATTAACTATGTATGGAGATATAGAGACCTTGAACGTGCATGTGTGAGAGGTATACATGCATACGTGGGATGTGTGTGTGTGTGCGCGCATGATCGAGATAAAAGAAAGAAGACATAAGTCCTAAGATCAACGACATGGGAGAGACGGATCAGTATGACAATATGCATGCATGTGAGAATGCAGGGAAGAAGGCCCGACAATTGAGCATGTGTTTTTGTCTTTAAGAGATAGTGGCGTGGGCTGGAGCATGCATCTATGGCGAGCAGAGGGGGTGAGGCGCAACGATTGTGCAAAAGAGATCAACCTATAAATGCATATGTATGGATAGACATATATAGTGTGGGTGATAGGAAGCAAGACTCCGTGCGAGAAAGAAATATTGACGGAGAAACTACAGATAGATACAGAGATAGAGATGCTAGCTAGAGAGACATCCGTTAGTTTGGGTGTCGGAGATGACCGTCGGGTGGTTCAAAGGGTGAAGTTATATATGTGTGTGAGAGGGCACTTGACTGCATGCATGTAGAGAGAAACATATGTAGTGTGCATGATAGCAATCAAGAGTGAGGGCGAGAAAGAAGGTTTGATGGAGAAACAGATAAAAAGAAAGATAAAGATGCTAGCTAGTGTGCGCTAGAGATAGGAGTCGAGTGGATCAGAAGGCTGGGTTATGTGTGTGGGTGTGAGAGAGATAGAGAGAGGGTGCATGTGAGTCACATACAAACAAATATCAGAGAGAAATGAGATCCACAGAGACGGAGTTTTGTGTCTGCGAGAGAGAAAGATATTTCACAACGAGAGTGATAGCTAGAGAGACATATGAGGGAACACAAGATATCTCTAGGGAGAGAGGGTGTGTTTGAGCGACATACAAGAGAACAATGGAGAAATATGAGACCCTGGGAGACAGAGTTTGTGTTTGTGTGTGAGAAAGAGATATTGAAGAGGAAGAGTCGTAGGTTCTCATATCTAAGGAGCGAAAGACATCTCTGTATGAGGGGTGTGCGAGTGGCACACATGGGAATAGTTGAGAGAAATGAGACCCCGGGAGACAAAGTTTTGTGTTTGTGTGAGAGAAAGAGATTCCACATGGAGAATCATAGCTAGAGACACATAGCAGGGAGCGAGATATACTTAGAGAGAGAGATAGAGTGATGAAGGTCGATGGAGAGAGTACCATCAGTGTGTTATGAAGATAAAAGATCATTGTCGACATACATGTAGCACGAGAGATGCCTAAGAGACGATGAACGCGTATAGGTCCAGAGAGATAGTCCTATATAAGCATGAGTGATAGCTATATGAGACGAATATCTGGATTAAAGGGGACTCAAATATTTAAACTGGAGATCACGACATCGATAATATCATAACGCAAATTGGTGCATCAAACATGCATATTCAGTTGAATTTGGGCACACGTGTAATGTTATATAGTTTATCAATATTGGTGATCCATAGATTCTTCAGTTACAAACAATGCATGGTTTATATGCAATTAGTGTCTAAACGGGATTACACTATATGTTGTGTGTGTGAAACACATTATACATGTTTGAGAAGTTAAAAAAACCCCGCATGAAACACACATTAATTGGAGACAGTTAGCGAGGAATGCATACATTGGATTTCAACATAAAGTGTTTTCAAATATTTGAAAATCCAAATTGATGGATACAACCTTATGAATCTGAGATCATGCCATTTGTAAACCATATTTATGTATAAATGGTGTTGTGCTTTTGAAAGTATATATGTAAAAAAAATGATGTATGTAGAATGTAATTCCAATTGAAAATGGATCCCGCCCGAAAAAAATAGTAGAATACAAACGGGATTCGAATTGAGTTGGCACGGTAAACATGCACTGTGCAAAATTTGAACGAAGCGGGGAAAGTCATAGTAACCACCCGAAACCAAAATCTGCGAGATGGAAATCACTACTGCCTATCCCTGACGCGCAAAGCCTATCTGCTGGATTTCTATAGGTTTCGATAGGGGTAGGTTTGTAATTTCACCCAAACATGACGTAACCGCCTCTCACCCGGATTCATACACGGTGGCGCCAAAACACAGTGTGCCCTCGGCCGAAATCGACTCCCTCCCCGATTCATATTCATACACGGTGGGCGCCAAAAACAAACTCTCGTCGACAAATATTCGGTGTATGCGAGATTACCGTCCTATCCCCAACCGACTAATGTTGCTGTGATGTAGTAGAAATTTTAAACGGGGGCTAAGTTTGTAAATTTCCTCGCATTTGAGACAAGCGCGCCCTGACTACATGGTTCCCCCCTTCCTCTCTACCTCCCCTTTCCCCATTCATACTCCGTGGGCGCCAAAACACCCTCTCCACCCCACCCTCCTCCGTCCGCCGCCGTCCGCCACCCCATCCACCGCCGTCCTCCTCCACCATGCCAGAGCTGATACCCTGACGCCGCCATCCGTTACAAGAGATCGACCTCTCTCATCCACGCCTTCGGACCGGGATCCTTGTATCCCGTCCTCTCGCTTCATCCCCGCCGTCGTCCACCTTGCCGGTGCCGCTCCTACGACCGTCTCGTCCACCGCGCCCAACCGCCACCGTCTACCCTCCTAGATCTTCTTCCATGCCGCCGACAGCCATCGCTACCGCAGCACCATCAAATTCTAACCAGATGCATACATGGCGCCGCACCAGAGGCGGTACTCTTTCGTATCTGCTCAACTTATTTATCGCAGCAAGAAAATAGATCACCACTGCTTTACTCTGATTTCTTGTCTTGGTTGTGAAGTTGCCTTTGTCCGGTTTGCACCTTCAGATCCGCCATGGCATGCTCAACACTATACTCCCAATGCTTATGGTTTTCCCCTTTTATATTCCACACTAGTTAAATCACAGTAGAATAAATTTCAAAATTGGGTCAGTCGATTTTTTAGAGCTCGCCGGAGTTAGCCGGTGCGATCCAAGGGGCTCGGGTGGTTGTGGGGCCTCGCCGAACGAAGGAAACTCGACGCGGGTGGTGGGTGGGGGTGGCGGAGGAACACAGGCGATGGGGGCCGGTGGTCCGGCCGGCGGCCCGTGCGGTGTTTTGTATGGGAAGAATCACAGACGAGGAAGAAGAAGGGTTAGGAGACGTAGGATCTTCATCCAACCGCCTGAAATGGTCGAGAGACAACTGGGAGTTGCATTCTTAATGCGCTCTGGTTCATCATGTGTGGGCACTGCGCAACCAACATTTTATTATCCAAAATCTGCTTGCTCTTCTTTACCATATTCGATAGTGCTGGCCTGTACGTGATCGATAGGCTTTCAATTACTAGCGGCAATACAACACCATATTTTCAAGCCAGTTCCACTTTCCCGATTTATATATCGTGGTTACGGTGTACCCCTGTTATGTACACTATGATCTGCCTAGTTGTGTGTGCTCTTGTTATCATGGTTTGGCAATAAACTATCTATACAGTATATTATGAACCTATCATCTGCCAGCTATCCTTACTTCTGGAGCCTATTTTTCGTGTACTTGTGCCAGATTATATCACTGCACGCACGATATTACAGCACACATGAGCTCTCTCATCAGAATCCAGTGATAGCACATAAGTGTTTACAGGGGCGCCCCTATATTAGAATATCATCTGCATTACAAAGATAATCTCACAACTATTTATGTTTTCATGGTTCTCAGATATTATACGCAATTACAGTGAATATCAGAATCCGCGCATCAGAAGAATATTGTGGAACACTGCAATGACTTACAAAATTGGCACCAAGGCATTGAGTGCCATTTTGGAAGCAATGAAACTCGTACGCTCCCCAGCTGTTGATTCTTGTTCAGAATATCATTCTAATGACTATTCTAACCTCGAGGAGTCAAAGGCAGATGGCCTGTCCTGTTCACCCATCAAGGTGCCTGTTCTAATTTGGCAAGGTTTTATTGATTGCGCGTATCTTGCATATGTTGTCTTGCATTTCTTCTACTTTGTTGCACCACCATCTGCTTAGTTTACTCATTGTATAACTCGAGATGCTATGCCCATCCATTATCAATACATATTCCATCTGTCGTCATACCATGTTTTTCCACTCAAATGCTGTTCTTGTGCATCAGACATCAAAAAGGAAGAGGGTGATTGCCGAACCTGAAGGAGCACCAGCAAAGTCCTTGAAAACGTGGTGGTGCCGGAGAAATCAGACAGCACCCCACTTATATTGGCTGTACAACCAGTGACACAAAACATAGGACCGACTCCAGCAGACTGTACCCATACTTCACTGGCCACACCACTAGCCCCACCACACAGGACCTGCACTCCAGCAAAAGGTATACCGATTTCATTTGCCATAGCACCAGCCGTACCACAGAAAAATCCCACTCCAGCAAAAAGTACAGCAAGTCCACCGGCCGAAGACCTATCCCAACTGCAGAGACGGCCAATTCCTGCAGATTGGAACCCCATTCCATTTATTCCCAGTTTAAAAGACAATGCTTTCAATGTTGTTAGGGACTACGTGCATATATTCCCATCATGGGAAGATTATAGTGAAGACAAACACCATTTTCACATCTTCCTGTCCAACTTACGTGTAAGTGCTATTATTCATGGTTATTATTTTCCTGTTTTCTGCTGATCGAACACATCAATGATTTACATTACATTGTTGTAACTAGGTGAGGGTCAATCTGGATAGTCATGACGAGCAAAGCTTGCTTGTGCTTTTCAAGGAAGCATTGCAGCAGTATCGGTGTTACCTGAGGAAATCACACTTTGATGGCAAGTCTATAAACGAATTTCTGGTGAAGTCTCCTGTGCTAAATTTAGAAGACATTGAATGGAAAAACCTTGTTATGCACTGGTCTCGTTCCCAGGATGAGGTACTGTCTATGAAATCACATGACAATTTGAACTTCTACTTTTCCGCATGTGCCTTACGGATCTTTTTTGCAGGAAATCAGCTCGAAGAAGAATTCCGGTTTGAAAAGAACGACAGGATATCGCAAATATGCTGCCCGCTGCTTTGCTCTTGTTAGTACCTGTTGTCCTGTATCACTGTACTTGCATACATACCTGGTTCATTATGTGACAGCAGTATGCATGATAGCTTGCTTATCAATTGTTCGCTCCAAATTATCTGATCTGTATGAATGGTTACATTAGTGTAGAATATATCCAATGCCAATGAATTTTTTAGCTCTGCATTGTTCTTGTAAGTACATGCTGTCCTTTATCAGTGTACTTATATTGACAGGTAGTTGTTCATGTACCATCACTCTGCAGCTTATTTTCCTTTGCCCTCCATTTTCTACACATCAGATCTATATTTACTCTTACCATAAGGTTGGTACTGAAGAAGTTTAGCTGTGCATTGCTCTTGGCTGTGCCTTTTGCCTGTATCGCTGCACATACATTTATAGCTACTTGGTTATGTAGCATCACTCTTCATCTTATCTTAAATATTCTCCATTTTTTCGTATATTATCACATCTATATTTACTCTTAACAAAATGTAGAATAAAGGCAATGCTTATGAAGAACATTCTGTGCTAAACTTCTTGAATTGCCCCCCCCCATCAGCATGGACAAGGGCTTTATAGAGCCTGTCTTCACCAGTAATGTAAGTTTGTCCTTCTCAAGCCTTCAAACTTTGTTGTGTATATTTGGTTAGGCATGACTGCAACAGCTGTTTATTTTTGGTGTTTGCATCAAATTGCATGTTTAAAGTTTATTATGTAGTTCATAAACAAAAGTTTGTCCTTCTCAATTTAAGTTTTCAGTTGTACAACCAAGTTCCTTCTTCATACCATGTAAATTAAACTATACAGAGCAAGTGATCTTCTTTTGCACTGCATGTATGCTTCTGTTCTTCATCCGTAATCCAGTGGTGTGGTGAACCTACCCACTACAGCACAATGTCATATTCTGCAATGTCTTAACTATGAACAATGTCATATCATTCTACTATTATTTAAACCGCCTCTTTATTTGCCAATCTGAAATGGGATAAATTGACAGCACACTAACCATTGATACTTATGAGTTCTTGATCTGTAATCCAGTGGTGTCGTGAAGCTGCCAACTCCTTCACAATGTCAATTCCTGCCATGTCTTGACCTGAACAATACCATATTGTGTTAATGCAATTTTAAACTGTGTCACTTTATTCGTCAGTAAGAAATGTGATGAATTGTCAGCACTGATACTTTTATGTGCAAAACCTGTCATCTGTCTGCTTGTTTATCTTTCAGAGTGAGGAAGATATAAGTGTTGAACAAGCGCAGTCTCATCATCTTGCTCAGCTGCTTGCGCTGCAGCTCCCCAGCAGGGCTAACCTTTCTTGAACTCTATTGAAGTGCTGTCGGTTTTGTATATTATTTTGTCGGCGTGTTTATTTGCACTGGTGGCGATCTTTGATGCCCAGTGTATGTAATCTGCTGTCTGCTTGTGCTTTATTATCATAGTGGCGAACTTTGATGCCCAGTGGATGTAATATGCCGTAATTTCTTTATTGTATAGTCTAGGTTTTTTCTTATTCACGATGCTGCAGTTATTTTACTGTATATATATCCTGTCTTCGCAGTAAACCGGCCAAACCGTAAAATTACGGTACATAATCGGGCCGTCATGCAATCACGATGTATGATCCGCATCATGGGCCCCGTCAAACTGGCCCACTAGTAGATTCGGGCCTTTAATAGGCCGAGTAACCCCCGGCCCTCTTTTCGCAAGAAAACTCAATGGGCTTTTAGGAGGCTGAGAAGTAGGCTGGGCCTAAAACGTGCCGAATGGCTCACGGGCCGGCGGCAGCCCGAAATGGACCCCGGCCCATGATTGTGCGAATCAATTCACGGGCTTTTAACAGGCCAAAGTTGTCTCGGTCCTTGTTTGGCCCAGTCAGATATCGGCTCCGAGCAGGCCGGATGCAAACCGGGCCGTAGTTAGGCCCAACTATATGACGGGCTTTTAACAGGCCGAAATTAATATAGGGCCGAAATGTTAAATGGGCCCTTAACAGGCCGAAACTAATATCAGGCCGAATTACTAAATGGGCCTTTAGCAAGTGGGCCCAAAAGCATAGCGTCCAGTCAACGGGCCGAATCTGATATGGGCCATAATTGAGCCCAAAGCCTCTTAAAGGGCCGGACCTGATCTGGGCCGTGATTTGGCCCAGAAAGTGGGAGGCTTTTAACGGGCCGGATCTTATATGGGCCATTACTAGGCCCGGAACGTGGCAGGCCATTAATGGACCGGATCAATTATGGGCCGACATTTGGCCCAAAACATGGCAGCCAGTTAATGGGCCGGCCTACTAGGGTCCTCAAAATCTTGTGGGCCTACAGCTGGGCCGGCCCATTAATGTCGGCGAAATCTCGTGGGCCTTTAGCTGGGCCGGCCCATTATGATCCGCAAGAATTTTGTGGGCCTTTACCTGGGCCGGCCCATTATGGCACACAAAAATCTTGTGGGCCTTTACCTGGGCCGGCCTATTATGGCCCGCGAAATCTTGTGGGCCTTTAGTTGGGCCAGCCCATTATAGTCCGCAAAATCTCGTGGGCCTTTAACTGGGCCGGCCCATTATGGCCCGCCAAATCTTGTGGGCCTTTAGTTGGGCCGGCCCATTTAAACTTGATTGGCCGTGCCACGTGTCGACGTATCATAGGCGCCTTCTGTCCAATGAGTGGATGACATCTGTCCCAACGATGAGCCGACACGTGTTTCCTCCAGCCAATGATGATTTTACACGTGGAAAATCCCCATTGGTCGGGGTTGTTAACGGGTTATCGGATCCAAAACCCGACCCGATAGCTTAACGGCGTTCCGTTACGGTGGATGCCACGTGTCGATTACCCTTGACGAAAGCACTTCTGTGACGCGCGATTTATCATCATGGAAGTGGACACTTCCGTGATGATAATTTTGGTAATGTCATCGAACACTTCTACGACAACACAGGTATGACTATCTTGATTCTGTCATAAATTTGTCATGGATGTACATGCATGACAAAAAACGCGACCTACTATGACAAACACGTATCATGACGGAAGTGTATTTTTTTTGTAGTGGTACAGGGCAGTGGGCGGACACCTCCTCATACAATGTATATATGGTGGACACCCCAACGGAAACCAGTGGCGGCCAGGCAATGGAGGACAATCCCTCAGGAAGAAAGGCAAAACATGTGCATTATCGGCACCACTCCAAACCCCGCCACACCAAAAACGGCCCCGGAAACGAGAGCAGTCCGGACGGTGCCAAAAAGGAATACAATCCAAGTCAGCCTACACTTAAGCAGGCCGGACCAATGACGACGGGATGCTGGGAGAGGGACGATCACACACATCCCTCCGACGACGAGGCAAGCCTCGGCAGCGACGAATTCGGCGTACCAAAGGACCCAGTGGAACAAGTTCGCTTCAAGCGACGGCTCATGGCTACAGCAAGGAGCCTGCAAAGGAAACAAGAGCAGCTCACAGCTGACAAGATGCGCTAGAGGATAGGTGGACCAAGATACTAGCCGCCGAAAAATACGAACTCAAGAGCCCCAATAAAGGGCACACATGGCACAACTGGCTACCTCAACTCGAGGAGGAAAACTACGGGCACGCACACAGACGCCCACGCTTCACTACGGTCCAAGGCGGCAAGCAGCAGATACGAAGAGGCACCCTCAGACCTCAGCATAAAGGTCATAAACATCAAGACAAGGAAGTTGGTGCCAAGTCCGGCAACACTTAGTCCGACAAACAGGCAAAGAGGAGCACAAGCCTACTCGACCGAAGATACACGCTGGATCAGCCGTGCGAAATTCATGGCACCCCGAGAAGGACGGCAAAGCATACTAATAGAGAATGCAGGATTCTCAAAACAAAGCGGCTGGTCGCACGCCGGAAGCAATAAATGGGAGATGCCTCGTTAATATCCCCCCCAGAGCGTAACAGTACGGCCGACCGCCTAGGACCACCTAAACCACGACAAGTTAATTGCAGTGCCTCTAGACCTAGTAATCTGGGGGCTCCATAACACACAAAGCCCACAAGGGTACGACGCCACAAAAAACATCTCCTAAAAGATGTAAGGCGCAAAGGCCAAGTTCTGTTGGCCCACCACTCTAAACGGTTGCCTTCGGACCATCCAAAAATGCTACACCAAAGAATAAATCCTTGGCACCTTCCCATACGACAGCTTACCGTATGCTAACGAGAAAAACCACGTCAACTAGATTCTACGTGGTAAATTACCCAGGCCAACCATCCGGAAATCCACTGCGGAGTCCGTACTACCTCACGGTCTAACGACTGCGCACACCAGGGCCCGATTAGGGACCCTGGGAGCAACAACAAGAGGACACCTAGATGTCTTCAAGCATTTCGCATTTGCAAACTAACAATTGATGCAGAACAGAACTGGCGGCATGGAATTATCCCAGACACACAAAGGAAGGAACATGCAGGTAGAAGGCAGTTCGAATTCATTCTCAACCCGCTCACAGCCCCCTCCAGTCCGACCACAACAGGTTCCGTCAAACAACACCTCTTTCCATACATCATACTAATATGCATAGACATAAAATTCTACTATAATGCGTAAATAGCAATTACCGGCTGTCGTTTATCGCCGACGCCTCTTTGCCGAAGATGAAAGCCACGCTCCGCGTTCGCCTGGTTGCACCAGGGGCTCCACAGTACGTCAAGCAAGTCCGACCACCTTTTTGGTCGTTCGGCACCCCGAACTTATAGCACTATATGCATCTGCTCCGAATCATGTCTTGGGTCATTGGTTGGGTTTGCCCGGCTCCCATGTTTTGGTACCTCACGTTCCATTCTATCGGCTAAGGTAGCGCTGGGAGAACTACTGCGATTGTGTCCCGGTTCAGCCGGACGAGCACCTCAGTACAGAAAGCCGAAAACCGACTGTCATGATGAGGCGAGAGCCGGTCCGCTGTTCGAGAGGTCATAAAATCCCTAAAGATTTATTCTGCATAATGCCATCATAAATGCTAAGTGCGACAGATCGGTCTTCTGATCAGGCGCCAATAGAGCCCCTAGTTCGGCCTTCCGAACACTAGGGGCTGGGCCGACCATACTCAAATTCCTATGGCTAAGTGAGAGTAATAAAGCCCTATAGTCCGATTGCCTGGTTTGCGGAAAGATACACCTCCTTAAAAGGACCCAACTATGGGATAAAGAGCGTTCAGATATATCCCGAACACCCCCGTATCCTTTTTACGAGGGGGCAGAAGCCGACGACTGGCCAACTCCCAGAATTTACATACAATAAACAGCCGCACAGGAAGAACATATGTTCAAACAAAACAGGCAATATATAACAAACATGCCATTATCCCATATTACAACAAGTGGCATAGATGCCCTCAGGGAAATATGATGTCTTTAGTACACTTGTCCGCCACAAGGCGGGCCCCTTTCATCCCACCTTCATAATACAGCTCGGGCTTGTGGTGTTCCTTACCCTCCGGCGGCCCCTCAGTGATCAGCTTTCCTGCGTCAAGCCTCCCCCAATGCACTTTTGCATGGGCAAACGCCATACGCGCGCCTTCTATGCAGACTGATCACTTGATAGCATCTAGCCGAGGACAGGAGCCCACGATCCGCTTGACGAGTGCGAAGTAGCTGCTTGGAATCGGATCCGCAGGCCACAGCCGGACAACTAAGTCCTTCATGGCTAGTTCAGCCGCCTGGTGTAGTTCGATCAGCTGTTTCATCTGATCGATAAATGGAACCGGATAGTTCGGCGCCAGATACTGCGACCAGAAATCCCTCTCCACAGTCTTCTTCTCCTCGGTGCGATAGAATTGAGCAGCATCTGATATGCTGCGAGGAAGATCCGCAAAAGCCCGTGGAAAAGTAAGAATTCATCCTGCCACTTGGATTCTTCACATTCTAACATACACAAAGCTAAGAATATAGAAGTCCTTACCAGCCGCCACTTTTTGGGCCTCCTGAAGGTCCCGCGCAGCACCTCGGGCTTCTTCCCGAGCACCTTCTGTATCCTTGAGAGCTTGGGCAAGCTCAGATTCTTTCCCTTTTAGACTCTGCTCCAAGCCCTCGCTTTTCTCCACAGCTTCCTGGAGCTCCCGCTCAGTGGTGATAACCCTGGCCTCGTGTTTTTCACGAAGCGCCTGTTCAGCCTCAGCCTTCTTGTTGGCATCAGCCAAAGCTTTCTTTAGTGCCTCATATTCGGCACACGCTCCTAGAGCACACAATACTAAAACTTTTTATTCTGCACAACCATTTGTTCATGCCAACTCCAAGACAAATGTTTTCAACATACCTTGCTTGTCTTCCAGTTGCTTCCTCACATGGCCGAGTTCTTCCTCAGACCATGCAAGGATCTGCTTTAGTTTGGACACTTCCGCATTGAAAGTGGACGTCCTCTCTGCGGATGCCTGTTTTCACACCAAAGGGTATACGTCATTTACATAGGCTCCTGCGAAGGCAAGGGGTTTGATCCCCTGCCCGGCTCTGTCTCCTTCGCCGGACAATGTATCAGGGGCTACTACTTATATTATGATAGTTCCTTAAGGGTTTCCTAGGAGACATACCTCAAAAGCCTTTATAAGACTAAGGCAGGACGCGTTCAGCCCGCTCTCGGCGGACTGAATCCTTTCGACCACTTCACCCACAAGGGCCCGATGCTCGTCGACAATAGACGCGTTCTTCAACACTGTCAATAGACCGCCAGGCAGCTCTGCTTGAATAGAGGGCGCCGGCGGCATAGGTAGGCCCCCCCGCCATCAGGGGGGCTGCTTGCTCGATCCCAGAACCCTAGAGGTCCCGGGGGCCCTATCCATCCCTGCGTGTTCGGCACCAGGGATATGTCCTCCCTGGTTCGGGTCTTGTCGAGACGACACCTCGGTGTCGCGCCCAGACTTGGGGGAAGGAGCCTGCGGAGGCGTCTCGCTCGCCAAAGCGTCCGAGTACAGTGAATCCTCCGACGAGGACTGGCCAGCGTAGGACCTTGCCGGACTATGCAGTATGTAGGCAACAGTCAAAACCACTATACCCAAAAAACGATCCCGGACACATATGCGTGTTCGGATACTTACGACTTCTCCAGGGGCTGGGCCCTGGGATCCCAATCCGGGCTGCTATTGGCAGCCGTGGGGGATGCCCCTGGGAGGGAATGTTTCCCCCTCTTGGGCAATCCGGCCTCTAGAGATGCGGAGGTCGTCCTCTTCCTCCCACCATCAGAGTGAGGCTCATCCTCCTCTGCTTCCTCCTCTTCGTCCTCGGACGAAGGTTCGTCGCTGGAGTCTTCGGATCTGGCGTCCGAAGCCTCGCGATGGCGAAGGCCACCCCGGGTCTTCTTGACCTTCTTGGAGGCCTCCTTCTTTGGCGCCTTGTAAGGCGCATGGACCAACATCTTCGTCAGAAGAGGTCCGGCCGGTTCCTCCGGCAGGGGGGCTGGACAATGTAACCGCTCCACCTTCTTTACCCATCCCTGGGGTTGCAATGAAACACGATTAGGGTGTCTCCCGCATGATGTGCCAATTAAAGCGTGAATAGACAGAGTGTGGCTGTGGCTTAATGAGCTGGGAGAATGGGATGATTGATACCTGTGGTCCTCGGCGGGGCCCGGCCATGATTTGCCGGACTTAAAAAGCACCTTCCAGATATCCTTGTGGGTGGAGTCGTGAAGCTCCTGAAGGGTTTGGTGCTCGGCTGGATCAAACTCCCACAGGGTACAAGCTCGGCGCTGACAAGGGAGAACCAGGCGAACTAGCATCACCTGGACTACGTCGACGAGTTTGATGTCCCTATTGATCACACCCTGGATGCGCGTCTGGAGCAGTAACAGCTCGTCGGACGAGCACCAGTTCGGGCCCTTCTCGAGCCAGGACGTGAGCCATAGTGGAGCTCCGGATCTGAACTCTGGAGCTGCCGCCCACTTCTTGCCATGTGGTTCGGTGATATAGAACCACTGCTGCTGCCACTCCTTGGCGGAGTCGTTGAAAGCGCCTTTCGGCCAAACAGCCTTGGGCATCTTGCTTACCATGGTGCCGCCGCACTCGGCATGTTCTCCACTCACCACCTTGGGCTTCACATTGAAAATCTTCAGCCATAGGCCGAAGTGAGGTGGGATCCGGAGAAAAGCCTCACACACGACGATGAACGTCGAGATATTGAGGAAGGAGTTGGGGGAAAGATTATGAAAATCGATCCCATAGTAATGAAGGAAATATGCCCTAGAGGCAATAATAAAGTTATTATTTATTTCCTTATATCATGATGAATGTTTATTATTCATGATAGAATTGTATTAACCGGAATCATGATACATGTGTGAATAGATAGACAAAATAAGTGTCACTAGTATGCCTCTACTTGACTAGCTCGTTTTTCAAAGATGGTTATGTTTCGTAGCCATGGACAAAGAGTTGTCATTTGATTAACGGGATCACATCATTAGGAGAATGATGTGATTGACTTGACCCATTCCGTTAGCTTAGCATTTGATCGTTTAGTATGTCGCTATTGCTTTCTTCATGACTTATACATGTTCCTATGACTATGAGATTATGCAACTCCCGTTTACCGGAGGAACACTTTGTGTGCTACCAAACATCACAACATAACTGGGTGATTATAAAGGAGCTCTACAGGTGTCTCCAAAGGTACATGTTGGGTTGGCGTATTTCGAGATTAGGATTTGTCACTCCGATTGTCGGAGAGGTATCTGTGGGCCCTCTCGGTAATGCACATCACTATAAGCCTTGCAAGCAATGTGGCCAATGAGTTGGTTACGCAATGATGCATTACATAAGGAGTAAAGAGACTTGCCGGTAACGAGATTGAGCTAGGTATTGAGATACCAACGATCGAATCTCGGGCAAGTAACATACCGATGACAAAGGGAACAACGTATGTTGTTGTGCGGTTTGACCGATAAAGATCTTCGTAGAATATGTAGGAGCCAATATGAGCATCCAGGTTCCGCTATTGGTTATTGACCGGAAATGGTTCTCGCTCATGTCTACATAGTTCTCGAACCCGTAGGGTCCGCATGCTTAAGGTTTCGATGACAGTTTTATTATGAGTTTATGTGTTTTGATGTACTGAAGGAGTTCGGAGTCCCGAATGAGATCGGGGACATGACAAGGAGTCTCGAAATGGTAGAGACGTAAAGATCGATATATTGGATGACTATATTTGGACATCGGAAAGGTTTCGAGTGATTCGGGTATTTTTCGGAGTACCGAAGAGTTACGGGAATACGTATTGGGCCTTATTGGGCCATACGGGAAAGAAGGAAAAGGGCCTCAAGGGTGGCCGCACCCCTCCCCTTGGTCTGGTCTGAATTGGACTAGGGAAGGGGGCGCCCCCTTCCTTTCTTCTCCTTTTCCCTTCCTCTTTTCCTATTCCATATGGGAGGTGGAATCCTAATAGGACTAGGGAGTCCTAGTAGGACTCCACACTTGGTGCGCCCCCTCCTAGGGCCGGCCTCCTCCTCCCTTGCTCCTTTATATACGGGGGCAGGGGGGCACCCCATGACACACAAGTTGATCATCGTGATCGTTCCTTAAACGTGTGCGGTGCCACCCTCCACCATATTCCACCTCGGTCATATCATTGCGGTGCTTAGGCGAAGCCCTGCGTCGGTAGAACATCATCATGGTCACCACGCCGTCGTGCTGACGGAACTCATCCCCGACACTCTGCTGGATCGGAGTCCGGAGATCGTCATCGAGCTGAACGTGTGCTGAACTCGGAGGTGCCGTACGTTCGGTGCTTGGATCGGTCGGATCGTGAAGACGTACGACTACATCAACCGCGTTGTCATAACGCTTACGCTTACGGTCTACGAGGGTACGTGGACAACACTCTCCCCTCTCGTTTCTATGCATCACCATGATCTTGCGTGTGCGTAGGATTTTTTTTTGAAATTACTACGATCCCCAATAGTGGTATCAGAGCCTGGTTTTATGCGTAGATGTCATATGCACGAGTAGAACATAAGTGAGTTGTGGGCGATATAAGTCATACTGCTTACCAGCATGTCATACTTTGGTTCGGCGGTATTGTTGGATGAAGCGGCCCGGACCGACATTACGCGTACGCTTACGCGAGACTGGTTCTACCGACGTGCTTTGCACACAGGTGGCTGGCGGGTGTCAGTTTCTCCAACTTTAGTTGAACCGAGTGTGGCTATGCACGGTCCTTGCGAAGGTTAAAACAGCACCAACTTGACGAACTATCATTGTGGTTTTGATGCGTAGGTAAGAACGGTTCTTGCTCAGCCCGTAGTAGCCACGTAAAATTTGCAACAACAAAGTAGAGGACGTCTAACTTGTGTTTGCAGGGCATGTTGTGATGTGATATGGTCAAGACGTGATGCTATATTTTATTGTATGAGATGATCATGTTTTGTAACCGAAGTTATCGGCAACTGGAAGGAGCCATATGGTTGTCGCTTTATTGTATGAAATGCAAATGCCCTGTAATTGCTTTACTTTATCACTAAGCGGTAGCGATAGTCGTAGAAGCAATAGATGGCGTAACGACAATGATGCTACGATGGAGATCAAGGTGTCGCACTGGTGACGATGGTGATCACGACGGTGCTTCGGAGATGGACATCACAAGCACAAGATGATGATGGCCATATCATATCACTTATATTGATTGCTTGTGATGTTTATCCTTTATGCATGTTATCTTGCTTTGATTGACGGTAGCATTTTAAGATGATATCTCATTAAATTATCAAGAAGTGTTCTCCCTGAGTATGCACCGTTACGAAAGTTCTTCGTGCTGAGACACCACGTGATGATCGGGTGTGATAGACTCTACGTTCAAATAAAACGGGTGCAAAACAGTTGCACACGCGGAATACTCAGGTTAAACTTGACGAGCCTAGCATATACAGATATGGCCTCGGAACATGGAGACCGAAAGGTTGAGCGTGAATCATATAGTAGATATGATCAACATAGTGATCACTTAGATGACTAGAGAGATGTCTGTCTAAGTGGGAGTTCTTAAGTAATATGATTAATTGAACTTAAATTTATCATGAACTTAGTCCTGGTAGTATTTTGCAGATTATGTTGTAGATCAATAGCTCGCGTTGTTGCTTTCATATGTTTGTTTTTGATATGTTCCTAGAGAAAATTGTGTTGAAAAATGTTAGTAGCAATGATGCGGATTGGATCCGTGATCGGAGGTTTATCCTCATTGCTGCACAGAAGAATTATGTCCTTAATGCACCGCTAGGTGATAGACCTATTGCAGGAGCAGATGCAGACGTTATGAATGTTTGGCTAGCTCAATATGATGACTACTTGATAGTTTAGTGAACCATGCTTAACGGCTTAGAATCGGGACTTCAAAGACGTTTTGAACGCCATGGACCATATGAGATGTTCCAGGAGTTGAAGTTAATATTTCAAGCAAATACCTGAGTTGAGAGATATGAAGTCTCCAACAAGTTCTATGGCCAAAAGATGGAGGAGAATCGCTCAACTAGTGAGCATGTGCTCAGATTGTCTGGTACTACAATCGCTTGAATCAAGTGGGAGTTAATCTTCCAGATAAGATAGTGATTGACAGAGTTCTCTAGTCACCATCACCAAGTTAGTAGAACTTTGTGATGAACTATAGTATGCAAGGGATGACGTAAACGATTCCCGAGCTCTTCGTGATGTTGAAATCGACGAAGGTAGAAATCAAGAAAGAGCATCAAGTGTTGATGATTGACAAGATCACTAGTTTCAAGAAAAGGGCAAAGGGAAAGAAAGGGAAACTTCAAGTAGAATGGCAAACAAGTTGTCACTCCCATGAAGAAGACCAAAGCTGGACCAAAGCCTGAAACTGAGTGCTTACACTGCAAAGGAAATGGTCACTAGAAGTGGAAATGCCCTGAATATTTGGTGGATAAGAAGGATGGCAAAAAGAACAAGGGTATATTTGATATACAGGTTATTGATGTGTGCCTTACTAGTGTTTATAGTAGCCTCTGAGTATTTGATACTTGTTCAGTTGCTAATATTAGTAACTCGAAACAGGAGTTATAGAATAAACAGAGACTAGTTGAAGGGGAAGTGACGATGGGTGTTGGAAGTAGTTCCAAGATTGATATGATCATCATCACACACTCCCTATATTTTCGAGATTAGTGTTAAACCTAAATAAATGTTATTTGGTGTTTGCATTAAGCATAAATATGACAAGATCATGTTTATTGTGATACGATTATTCATCTAAGATAGAGAATAAATTGTTATTCTGTTTACATGAATAAAACCTTCTATGGTCATACACCCAATGGTGATGGTTTATTGAATCTTGTGAAGGAAATATGCCCTAGAGGCAATAATAAAGTTATTATTATTTCCTCATATCATGATAAATGTTTATTATTCATGCTAGAATTGTATTAACCGGAAACATGATACATGTGTGAATACATAGACAAACATATAGTCACTAGTATGCCTCTACTTGACTAGCTCATTAATCAAAGATGGTTATGTTTCCTAACCATAGACATGTGTTGTCATTTGATTAATGGGATCACATCATTAGGAGAATGATGTGATTGACATGACCCATTCCGTTAGCCTAGCACTTGATCGTTTAGTATATTGCTATTGCTTTCTTCATGACTTATACATGTTCCTGTAACTATGAGATTATGAAACTCCCGTTTACCGAAGGAACACTTTGGGTGCTACCAAACGTCACAACGTAACTGGGTGATTATAAAGGAGTACTACAGGTGTCTCCAAAGGTACATGTTGGGTTGGCGTATTTCAAGATTAGGTTTTGTCACTCCGATTGTCGGAGAGGTATCTCTGGGCCCTCTCGGTAATGCACATCACTATAAGCCTTGCAAGCAATGTAGCTAATGTGTTAGTTACGGAATGATGCATTACATAACGAGTAAAGAGACTTGCCAGTAACGAGATTGAACTAGGTATTGGGTACCGACGATCGAATCTCGGGCAAGTAAGATACCGATGACAAAGGGAACAACGTATGTTGTTATGCGGTTTGACCGATAAAGATCTTCGTAGAATATGTGGGAGCCAATATGAGCATCCAGGTTCCGCTATTGGTTATTGACTGAGAATAGTTCTAGGTCATGTATACATTGTTCTCGAACTCGTAGGGTCCGCACGCTTAAGGTTTCGATGATAGTTATATTATGAGTTTATGAGTTTTGATGTACCGAAGGAGTTTGGAGTCCCGGATGAGATCGGGGACATGACGAGGAGTCTCGAAATGGTCGAGACGTAAAGATCGATATATTGGACGACTATATTCGGACTTCGGAAAGGTTCCGAGTGATTCGGGTATTTTTCGGAGTACCGGAGAGTTACGGGAATTCGCCGGGGAGTATATGGGCCTTATTGGGCCATACGGGAATAGAGGAGAGAGGCCAAAAGGAAGGAGGCCTGCGCACCCCCTCTGGTCCGAATTGGACAAAGGGGGCAGCCCACTTTTCCTTCTCCCTCTCCTCCTCTTTCCTTCTCCAACAAGGAAAGGAGGAGTCCTACTCCTTTTTCCTTCTCCAACAAGGAAAGGAGGAGTCCTATTCCCGGTGGGAGTAGGACTCCCCCCTTGGTGCGCCTCCTACATAGGCCGGCCACCTTCCCCCTTGCTCCTATATATATGGGGGCAGGGGGGGCACCCCAAAGACACAACAACAATTGATCCTTGAGATCTATTAGCCGTGTGCGGTGCCCCTCTCCATCATAGTCCTCCTCGATAATATTGTAGCGGTGCTTAGGCAAAGCCCTGCGACGGTAGAACATCAAGATCGTCACCACGCCGTCGTGCTGACGGAACTCTCCCTCGACACTCGGCTGGATCGGAGTTCGAGGGACGTCATCGAGCTGAACGTGTGCTAGAACTCGGAGGTGTCGTAGTTTCGGTGCTTGATCGGTCGGGCCGTGAAGACGTACGACTACATCAACCACGTTGTTCTAACGCTTCCGCTTTCGGTCTACAAGGGTATGTATATTACACTCTCCCCTCTCGTTGCTATGCATCACCATGATCTTGCCTGTGCGTAGGATTTTTTTTTTGAAATTACTACGTTCCCCTTCATCTTGATCATAGTGATATACATATTCATAATGTTGATGCCAAAAGATGCAAAGTTAATAATGATAGTGCAACTTATTTGTGGCACTGCCGTTTGGGTCATATCGGTGTAAAGCGCATGAAGAAACTCCATAAAGATGGATTTTTGGAATCACTTGGTTATGAATCATTTGATGCTTGCGAACCGTGCCTTTTAGGCAAGATGACTAAAACTCTGTTCTCCGGAACAATGGAACGAGCTACTGACTTATTGGAAATAATACATACCGATGTATGCGATCCAATGAGTGTTGATGCTCGTGGCAAGTATCATTATTTTCTGACCTTCACAAGATGATTTGAGCAGATATGGGTATATCTACTTGATGAAACATAAGTCTGAAATAGTTGAAAGGTTCAAAGAATTTCAGAGTGAAGTGGAAAAATCATCGTAACAAGAAAATAAAGTTTCTATGATCTGATCGTAGAGATGAATATTTGAGCTACGAGTTTGGTCTTCATTTTAAACAATGTGGAATAGTTTCACAGCTCACGCCATATGGAACACCACAGCATAATGGTGTGTCCGAACGTCGTAATCGCACTTTATTGGATATGGTGCGATCTATGATGTATCTTACCGATTTACCACTATCATTTTGGGGTTATGCATTAGAGATAGCTACATTCACTTTAAATAGGGCACCATCTAAATCCGTTGAGATGACACCGTATGAACTATGGTTTAGCAGTAAACCTAAGCTGTCGTTTCTTAAAGTTTGGAGTTGCGATGCTTATGTGAAAAAGGTTTCAACCTGATAAGCTCGAACCCAAATCGGAGAAATGCGGCTTCATAGGATACCCAAAGGAGATTGTTGGGTAAACCTTCTAATCACAGATCCAAAGGCAAAATATTCGTTGCTAAGAATGGATCCTTTCTAGAGAAGGAGTTTCTCTCGAAAGAAGTGAGTGGGAGAAAAGTAGAAACTTGATGAGGTAATAGTACCTTCTCCCGAATTGGAAACTAGTTCATCACTGAAATCAGTTTCAGTGATGCCTAAACCAATTAGTGAGGAAGCTAATGATGATGATCATGAAACTTCAAATCAAGTTACTACAGAACCTCGTAGTTTTTCAGAGTACGGTCCGCACCAGAGTGCTACGGCAATCCTATTCTGGAAGTGATGTTACTAGACCATGATAAACCTACGAACTATGAGGAAGCGATGATGAGCCCAGATTCCGCGAAATGGCTTGAGGCCATGAAATCTGAGACAGGATCCATGTATGAGAACAAAGTGTGGACTTTGGTGGAGTTGCCCGATGATCGGCAAGCCATATTGTATAAATGGATCTTCAAGAGGAGGACGGACGTTGATAGTAGTGTTACTATCTACAAAGCTCGACTTGTCGCAAAAAGGTTTTTGACAAAGTTCAAAATGTTGACTACAATGGTATTTTCTCAACTGTAGCGATGCTTAAGTCTGTTCGAATCATGTTAGCAATTGCCCCATTTTATGAAATCTGGCAAATGGATGTCAAAACTGCATTCCTTAATGGTTTTCTTAAAGAAGAGTTGTATATGATGCAACCAGAAGGTTTTGTCAATCCTAAAGGTGCTAACAAAGTGTGCAAGCTCCAAAGATCCATTTATGGACTGGTGCAAGCCTCTCGGAGTTGGAATATACGCTTTGATGAGTTGATCAAAGCATATGGTTTTATACAGACTTTTTGAGAAGCCTGTATTTACAAGAAAGTGAGTGGGAGCTCTGTAGCATTTCTAATATTATATGTGGATGACATATTGTTGATTGGAAATGATATAGAAATTCTGGATAGCATGAAAGGATAGTTGAATAAGAGTTTTTTAAAGCAAGACCTCGGTGAAGCTGCTTACACATTGAGCATCAAGATCTATATAGATATATCAAGATGATTGATAAGATTTTTTCAATGAGTACATACCTTGATAATTTTTTTGAAATAATTCAAAATGGAACAGTTAAAGAAGGGGTTCTTGCCTGTGTTGCAAGGTGTGAAGTTGAGTAAGACTCAAGACCCGACCATGGCAGAAAATAGAAAGAGAATGAAAAGTCATTCCCTATGCCTCAGTCATAGGTTCTATAAAGTATGCTATGCTGTGAACCAGACCTATTGTATACCTTGCTATGAGTTTGACAATGGAATACAATTTTGATCTAATAGTAGATCACTGGACAGCGGTCAAGAATATCCTTAGTGAGGACTAAGGAGATGTTTCTCGATTATGGAGGTGATAAAGAGTTCGTTGTAAAAGTTACATTGGTGCAAACTTTTACACTGATCCAGATGACTCTAAGTCTCAATCTAGATACATATTGAAAGTGGGAGCAATTAGCTAGAGTAGCTCCATGCAAAGCATTGAAGACATAGAATATTTGCAAAATACATACGGCTCTGTATGTGACAGACCCGTTGACTAAATTTCTCTCACGAACAAAACATGATCATACCTTTGTACTCTTTGGGTGTTAATCACATAGCGATGGGAGCTAGACTATTGACTCTAATAAACCCTTCGGGTGTTGGTCACATGACGATGTGAACTATTGGGTATTAATCACATACAGATGTGAATATTGGTGTTAAATCACATGGCGATGTGAACTAGATTATTGACTCTAGTGCAAGTGGGAGACTGAAGGAAATATGCCCTAGAGGCAATAATAAAGTTATTATTTATTTCCTTATATCATGATGAATGTTTATTATTCATGCTAGAATTGTATTAACCAGAAACATGATACATGTGTGAATACATAGACAAACTAAGTGTCACTAGTATACCTCTACTTGACTAGCTCACTTTTCAAAGATGGTTATGTTTCCTAGCCATGGACAAAGAGTTGTCATTTGATTAACGGGAGCACATCATTAGGAGAATGATGTGATTGACTTGACCCATTCCGTTAGCTTAGCACGTGATCGTTTAGTATGTTGCTATTGCTTTCTCCATGACTTATACATGTTCCTGTGACTATGAGATTATGCAACTCCCGTTTACCGGAGGAACACTTTGTGTGCTACCAAACGTCACAACGTAACTGGGTGATTATAAAGGAGCTCTACAGGTGTCTCCGAAGGTACATGTTGGGTTGGCGTATTTCGAGATTAGGATTTGTCACTCCGATTGTCGGAGGGTATCTCTGGGCCCTCTCGGTAATGCACATCACTATAAGCCTTGCAAGCAATGTGGCCAATGAGTTGGTTACGGAATTATGCATTACATAACGAGTAAAGAGACTTGCCGGTAACGAGATTGGGCTAGGTATTGAGATACCAACGATCGAATCTCGGGCAAGTAACATACCGATGACAAAGGGAACAACGTATGTTGTTGTGCGGTTTGACCGATAAAGATCTTCGTAGAATATGTAGGAGCCAATATAAGCATCCAGGTTCCGCTATTGGTTATTGACCGGAAATGGTTCTCGGTCATGTCTACATAGTTCTCGAACCCGTAGGGTCCGCACGCTTAAGGTTTCGATGACAGTTTTATTATGAGTTTCTGAGTTTTGATGTACTGAAGGAGTTTGGAGTCCCGGATGAGATCGGGGACATGACGAGGAGTATTGAAATGGTCGAGATGTAAAGATCGATATATTGGACGACTATATTCGGACATCGGAAAGGTTCCGAGTTCGGGTATTGTTCGGAGTACCGGAGAGTTACGGGAATACGTATTGGGCCTTATTGGCCATACGGGAAAGAAGGAAACAAGCCTCAAGGGTGGCCGCACCCGTCCCCTTGGTCTGGTCCGAATTGGACTAGGGAAGGGGGGCGCCCCCTTCCTTTCTTCTCCTTTTCCCTTCCTCTTTTCCTATTCCACATGGGAGGTGGAATCCTACTAGGACTATGGAGTCCTAGTAGGACTCCACACTTGGTGCGCCCCCTCCTAGGGCCGGGCTCCTCCTCCCTTGCTCCTTTATATACGGGGGCAGGGGGACACCCCATGACACACAAGTTGATCATCTGATCGTTCCTTAGCCGTGTGCGGTGCCCCCCTCCACCATATTCCACCTCGGTCATATTGTTGCGGTGCTAAGACGAAGCCCTGGTCGGTAGAACATCATCATCATCACCACGCCGTCGTGCTGACGGAACTCATCCCCGACGCACTACTGGATCGGAGTCCGGAGATCGTCATCGAGCTGAACGTGTTCTGAACTCGGAGGTGCCGTATGTTTGGTGCTTGGATCGGTCGGATCGTGAAGACGCACGATTACATCAACCGCGTTGTCATAACGCTTCCTCTTACGGTCTACGAGGGTACGTGGACAATACTCTCCCCTCTCGTTGCTATGCATCACCATGATCTTGCGTGTGCATAGGAACTTTTTTGAAATTACTACGTTCCCCAACAAGTAATGCATGACTCCCCGAACGAACGGGTGAAGGGGAAACCCGAGCCCATGGACGAAATGGGGAAGGAACACGACTCTTTCATGAGATTCCGGAGTAGGGACAACCTGTCCCGCCAGGGGAAGATGGTGGCCGATCTTCTGGGCCAGATACCCGGCTCCCCGGAGCTTCTTGATGTCCTTCTCCTGGACAGTTGAGGCCATCCATGTGCCTACTGCTCCGGATCCGGACATCTTCAGAAACCTTCCCTTCGGTGGGGAAGAAGAGTGCTTGGGCGCTAGGGCTCGCGTAGAGGGGAATGAGCTAGTAGGAGAAGAAGGCGTGGGTAAAAGAGAAAGGAACCTGGCTTCCTTATAGAGGCGATAAAGGCTTTTTGTGCTTCCCCACTTGCCTGGTGGAACCCGTCCGCCTCCCACTCGCCGCGATTAGCGGCACGGTTAGATTACCAATGCCCGTATTGATGAGAATCCCGTAATAAGGGGACACAGTCTCTGCTTTGACAAGACGTGTCACAGAAACCGCCTCGTGATATGCGTTGTAGCTGGTTGTGGGGAAACAATTTGAATAATGATCCAACCGTAATAACATGTCATGTCGTCAGAAAAAGTTGTCAGCAGATTGCATTTGTGAAATATCATTCTCTCTACGGTGGTATGCGAAGATCATTTTTCAGATCCGGACACGATTTGAGTGTTCAATAATTACTTTGGAGTATTCGATGGAGGAACCCGCCTTGCAATGCCGAAGACAGTACTGCGCACCGGAATCATCGTCATTGAAGCCTGGTTCAGGGGCTACTGAGGGAGTCCTTGATTAGGGGGTATCCGTGTCAGGACCCCGACTCAATGCCACATCGATCTAGCATGTAACACCTCATATCACTTTGCGGCCTCACGCACGATATCCCCACGGGTGTCGCCTTACCTTTGCCCGGGACCGTTTGCGCCTTTTGGCACACGTATATGATAGTGTCGCTAGCATCCATATGATAAGGAGCCCGGGCTGACATGGCTAGTCGTAAACCCAAAGTGGCACAAACTTACAGGGACAGGCATCCATGACCCAGCATCGAACGTGTCGGTCATCAGCGAGTGAATCCAGGCTGTAGCACTGGGCTAACAGGACTCCGGTGAACCGGGCTGTAGCGGGCTAACAGGACTCCGGTATTCATCGCGTGACATTTCCCTGAAGGGACAGACACAGGAACGAAGAAGGACACATGCCGGCCAGCCTAAGTGTTCCGGAGCAGTAGCAAGCTACCAGGGCTCAGTGGAAGCACTAGGAGACATTTCCCGGTAAGAGAGGCTACTAAGGATAAACAACTAGATAGTCAGATCCCACACATAGCAATACACATTACACGTACGCATAACATGCAAGTATGTGCTGTACAACATGGCATCACAACATAACTCAACAACTCATATAGATAAAGGCTCAGAAGAGCCAACATAGCATTTATTGCAAACAGGGGTCACAAGACCCATCATACAGAGCATACAAGCAACAAGCGGAAGCATTACATGTCTGGGTACAGACATCTACAAATGAAAAAGGCTGAAGAGCCTGACTATCTACAACATCCGATCAAGATCGTAGCTGAGGTACAAGCTACTCGTCGAAGTCCACGAGAACACTAGTAAGACCGAAGTCTCCGCTGCAAAAACATAAATAAAGCAACATGAGTACAAAGGTACTCAGCAAGACTTACATCAGATCCTATCATACATGCATTTGTATCAAGAGGGTAATGTGGGGTTTAGTTGCAGCAAGCCAGCTTTGACTCTGTGGCTATCCTGTTCTACGACTACCAGAAACTCTTGAGGTGATATGACGCACACGAGTCCACTAATCACCACACAATACACTACTATGGATTCATCCCCGTCTCCCTACGAGAAGGCCATCCATAGCACTCACACTTGTCTTGAGCATTTTAGAGTATCCACTTCAAGTTGTCTATGTACCATGTAAGCATCCAAGAAGTCCATAACCGCGGACCCGGCTATTCGAATAGATCATGTTAACCCTGCAGGGGTGTACTTCTTCACACACGCTCTCGCCACTTACCGCCATATACACGTCATGTATCTCGGCAACCTTCAAGCGGAAGCCTGGCGAGGGTGTCGGCCACGACCTGACTAACCACACAAGACTCTAGTCCAGGTTTATCGCCTATTCGGGTTCCATCCGCAAGGAGATCCGGCCGGGGTTTCGCTCACGGCCCCAAACGATGTGTGCAGGGTTCCCGAGCCCACCATCCGGGTGCCACTCGGTACACCAGGCCACGTGTGCCTAGTCTGTCCCAAGCCCACCCTGCCGGGTGCCACTTGGTAGAAAAATAGCACTACCTACAAACACCAGAAACTAGTTGCGACTCCTGGACAGAGATCAAGTCGGTTAATAAGTCGAGAGGGGCACTTAAGCATTCCAATGTGTGGTAGTAGCTAGTCATTGGACAACATACACCGAACTCAGTGCTTAAGGACGGTTCCAGTGAGACAACCCACCATGTACTCCTACATGGCCTCTCACCGCTACCTTTACCAAAACGTGTTCACACACTTCACTCTCAGCATCAGAACATAGGACTGCACTCCAATTCATTCCCAATGAATCAGACCTGACACACTCTAAGCAATAGCAGGCATAGCATGGTAGGAACACAACAATGGCTTCAATCAACTCCTACACATGCTAGTGGGTTTCAACTATTTACTGTGGCAATGACAGGTCATGCAAAGGAATGGGTTCAACTACCGCAGCACAAAGTAGCAGATGAATCGTTGTTGTCCTAATGCAATAACTGAGAGCAGGAGCGAGAGAGTAGGATTATATCGGAATGAACAAGGGGGTTTGCTTGCCTGGTAGATCAACAAGGGAGGCACTGCTTCACAAACAGGTACTCTGGAACGTCTCCGGAGCAGGACCTATCGAGAAGGAACGGTGCCAACAATCAAAACACAAGCATATGCAACACAATGATGCATGAACATGGTATGAAGATGTGATGCTGATTGAGCTAATGCAACTAGCTGTTATATGGATGGAGTCCATTTGAACCAAAGATTCAAATGCAACTCCAAGTTAAGCTCTTATATATACCATTTACATGTTTTCACTTATACAGCATGTATAAGTTGGTTTGTCATGCATGAAACTAGTACATATGGAAAGATTGCATTTTTCTGATAATTTTTCATATATAAATTATTTCAATCTGAGCTACGGTTGAATTTCTATGAATTTTTGAAGTTTTGAACATTTTCTGGAATTTCCTGATTTATTTTAATTCCAGAAAATATATTATTGCGCTAGCATGACGTCAGCACGACGTCAGCAGGTCAACCGGGGCTGACCAAGGTCAAACCTGACGTGTGGGGTCCACACGTCAGTGTCATAGTTAGTTAACAGAGTTAATTAGTTGCTAAACTAATCCTAAACTAAAAATTAGCAGGGCCGGGCCCCACATGTCAGCGTCACAAGGGGGCTTAGTTAGCGGGGGTTGACCCGGTCAATCCCGCCGGCGGCCGAACGCGGCGGAGGGCTCGGGATCAACGCCCCGGCGACCATTTAGGCGGCGGAGACCACGGGCGAGGAGCCAGCACTTGTCCGCACCGATTGGAGCAAGTGGGAGAGGCAGGGGCGACCGGAGCTCGCCGGAGCGAAGCTCGGGGCGGCGGTCGGAGTTCGGCTTCGAGCGGGAACGGGCTGCGGGGCACGGGGAGGCCACCCGAGGGGCTCTATGGCACCCTCGTGGCACCGGGAGCACGATGGGGTGCTCGGTTTGGGCGGAGGCGGGCCGAGACGATGACGGCGACATGGACGGCGGCGAGAGGCTTCGGCCGTGGTGGGGAGGAGGGCTACGGCGTGCGGGCAGCTAAACGGAGAGAGGGGAACGGTGGCGGAGCTCACCGCGGGCTCGACGGGCTTGATGGCGAGCTCGGGGACACACTAGAGACGGCGAGGCGGCAATGGGGATCCACGGCAGCCGGAGGTGAAGAAGGCGACGACGACGGCTCCACGGGGCGTCCGGCGAGGCACGGCTTGGCGGAGAGGTGGTGGACGATGTGGCGGAGCTTCCAGACTCGAAGAGAGGGCGAGGGGGAGGTGGTGGCCGCGGTAATGGCGTGCGGCGGCGACGGCGCGTTCGGGCGGTCGCATGGGAGAGAGACCAGGGGAAGGGGAGGAATGAGAGAGAGGGAGAGAGGTGCGGGGCGTGCGTGGCAACGTCCAGGGAGTCGCGGAGCAGGCAGGAAGGCAGGAGGTGGCGGGGAGATGTGGCCCCAGCCGGACGCGTGGCCGCGCGCGCCGGCGTGTGCCCCTGTCCTCCTGGCGCGAGGAAGGGGACGACTGGCGTCGGCCAGCTGGCTGGGCCGGCCAGCGTGGCCGCTGGGCCAGGGCACACAGTGCCAGGCCGCGGGTAAGTCCAGGTAGGGTTTTCCTCTGTTTTGTTTCTTTTTCTATTTTCTGACATTTGTTTGGGTTTAAAAAAAATACTAAACCATTTTATTTTCTTATGCCAATTTTTATGGAAGCTAGTTATATTATTCCAGAGCTCCTTTATAAATGGAATAATTTTTGGACATATATTATGTATATAACAAATATATATCCAATGCAAATAATTATGCATTAATTCCAAATGCCCAAAATAAATACTTATGAGGTCCTAAAAATATTGGTTTGATTTTTATCTCTGTCCAATATTTTCAGAGAGCAACATGAGCATTTTCTTGGACCTTTTTGGAACAATTTTTATTTGGGTCATTTCCAGAAATGATCTGAGGGTTTCACAAATCCTCATTTCAAATTTAAATGGAATTTAAACATGATGCACAAATGACTAGCTAGCCTTGAGCATACCAGAACTAGGGATGTGACAACTCGCCCCCACTTGAAAGAATCTCGTCCCGAGATTCAGGGGTCGACGGAAAGAAAGTGGGGTACTCCAGTCGAAGACGATCTTCTCGCTCCCAAGTAGCTTCTCTCTCGGAATGATGAGACCACTGAACCTTGAGAAACTTGATGTTCTGACGTCGAGTAACACGCTCTGCTTGATCAAGAATGCGAACCGGGTACTCTCGATATGTGAGGTTATCTTGGAGATCAAGCGTTTCGTGGTCCACTCCGCGGATGGGATCCGAGAAGCAACGCCTGAGTTGAGAGACGTGGAAGACATCATGAACTCTGAGAAAGATGTGGGGGTAGTTCCAACTGGTAGGCAACCTCTCCTCGTTTAGCGAGAATGCGAAAAGGACCAATGTAACGAGGAGCCAACTTGCCCTTGATACCGAAACGATGGGTACCCTTCAAAGGAGTAACCCGAAGGTAAGCTTTGTCGCCAATTTCATAAGTCATATCCTTATGATGACGGTCATACTGGCTCTTTTGACGAGACTGGGCTGTTTTCAAATTCTCACGAATGATGCGAACTTGCTCTTCTGCCTCCTGGATCATGTCCGGTCCAAAGAATTGTCTTTCACCGGTTTCTGACCAGTTCAAAGGTGTTCGACATCTTCGTCCATAGAGAATCTCAAAAGGAGCTTTCTTGAGACTGGATTGATAGCTATTGTTATAAGCAAACTCGGCAAAGGAAGACATTTCTCCCAATCCATACCGAATGAGATAACGCAAGCTCTAAGCATGTCTTCGAGAATTTGATTGACCCTTTCCACCTGACCACTCGACTGAGGGTGGAAAGCGGTACTGAAGAAAAGATGGGTTCGCATGGCAGTTTGGAAACTCTCCCGGAAATGAGAAGTGAAAAGACTGCCATGGCCTGAATTGATCTCTAGTGGAACACCATGAAGTGACACTATTCGAGAAATATATAAGTCAGCGAGCTGACTAGCAGTGATACTCTCTCGAACAGGTAGGAAGTGAGCCACTTTGGAAAGACGATCAACGACTACGAAGATAGCGTTATTCCCTCTCTTGGTCCTGGGAAAGCCGGTGATGAAGTCCATACCAACTTTATCCCATTTCCATTCAGGAATAGCTAAAGGCTGAAGGGTGCCAGCAGGTCTCTGATGCTCTGCCTTAACGCGATGACAAACGTCACATTTAGCAATGAACTCAGCGATTTATCTCTTCATCCTAGTCCACCAGAATCTCTGGCATAGGTCCTGATACATCTTAGTACTACCGGGATGAATCGTGAGAGGAGATTCATGCGCCTCCTTAAGAATCAATTGTCGCAGATGTTGATTCTTGGGAACCACCAAACGATTCTCAAAGAAGACAACACCTCGATCATCCATAGAGAAACATCCACCAACTCCCTTCTTAATGTTTCTCTTGATGCGGATAACACCCCTATCAAACTTCTGGTCAGTAATGATCTGATCCTCGAGGGTAGGTTTTGCCACCAAGGTAGAAAGGAATCCGTGAGGAGCAATGTGAAGGTTAAGCTTACAGAATTCCTCATGGAGAAGTGGTTGGCCTTGCTGCAACATGAGATTGTTGCAATAGGATTTACGGCTTAACGCATCAGCCATGACATTGGCTTTGCCTGGGGTGTAGGTAATCCCTAGATCATAATCTGTGATCAACTCCAACCAACGTCTTTGCCTAAGGTTCAGATCCGGTTGGGTGAAGATATACTTGAGACTCTGGTGATCGGTGTAGACTCGCAACGTTTACCAAGAAGGTAATGTCGCCAGGTCTTGAGTGCATAGACTACGGCTGCAAGCTCTAGATCATGTGTAGGATAATTCTCCTCATGTGGATGCAACTGTCGAGATGCATAGGCAATCACATGACGATCCTACATAAGAATGCAACCTAGTCCCTGTCGTGAGGCGTCGCAGTAGATAACAAAGTCCTTAGTGAAATCTGGTGGCACAAGTATAGGATCAGAAGTCAGACGTCTTTTCAGTTCCTGAAAACTGTACTCACACTGTGGGGACCACTCAAACTTCTTATCTTTCTTGAGAAGTTCCGTGAGGGGTTTGGCTACTTTGGAGAAGTTTTCAACAAAGCGGCGACAATAGTTGGCTAGACCAAGGAAACTCCTAACTTGTTTAATGGTTTCAGGTGGAGTCCAATCGAGAACGGCCTTAACTCTCTCGGGATTGACAGCAATGCCCTTACCAGAGATTACGTGGCCTAGGTAGGTCACTTCTGGCAACCAAAATTCACACTTGGAGAACTTGGCATAAAGGCGGTGCTCTCTGAGTTTTTCTAATACAAGTCTAAGATGTTCGGCATGCTCTTCCTCGTTCTTCGAGTAAATAAGAATATCATCGAGGTAAACTACGACGAACTTATCTAAGTACTCCATGAAGATCGAGTTCATCAAGCGGGAGAAAGTGGCTGGGGCGTTGGTTAGACCGAAGGATATGACGGTGTACTCGTACTGGCCATAACGAGTGACAAAAGCCGTTTTAGGGATGTCCCCGTTTTTGATCTTGATTTGGTGGTAGCCTAACCTCAAATCCATCTTGGAGAAGACTGAGGATCCAGCGAGCTGATCATACAGGTCGTTGATCCTGGGAAGCGGATACTTGTTCTTTATCGTGACCAAATTAACGGGACGATAGTCTACAACCATCCGGTCCGTACCATCCTTCTTCTTGACGAAGAGGACGGGGCAAGCCCAAGGAGAAGAACTAGGACGGATGAAACCCTTTTGCAAGGACTCATCAAGTTGTTTCTTAAGCTCGGCTAGTTCTAAGGGTGCCATCTTGTAAGGTCTTCTGGAGATTGGAGCAGTTCCTGGGATAAGATCTATGACGAACTCTACATCTCTGTCAGGTGGAACACCTGGCAGTTCCTCTGGAAAGACATCTGGAAAGTCACGGACTACCGGAATATCTTCAAGGTCAGGGAGAGGGCTGGCATTAAGAGAATAGAGCTGACGCTTTGCAACTCTAGTGGAGACAGTGACTATCTTGCCAGATGGGTGTGTGAGCTGAACAGATCTTGTGTAACAATCAATCTTGGCATGATGAGCTGTCATTCAGTCCATACCCAAGATGATGTTAATATCTGAGGACTTGAGGGCTACAAGTGATGCAAGAAATACAAGTCTATCGACAAGGATTTCATTACCATGGCTGATTCTGGTGGTCTGCCATCTAGACCCCGGGGTTTGGATTTCAAGTGGAGTTGGCATATCACAAAATGACATGTCGTGCAAATGAGCATAGCCTTCAGAAATGAAGGAGTGAGATGCTCCAGTATCGAACAAAACCGATGCTGGATGGCAATTGACAAGGAGTGTACCAAGAACAACATCTGGATCATCATGAGCGTCTTTAACTGAGACGTGATGCACACATCCACGTTCAGTGCGAGCTGGCTTGGCACTGATCGTCTTGCGTGATGGCTTACCATGGCCAACAGACTTCTCGGGCTGGGATGGAGCATAACTAGTCTGAGAGCAGTCACGTGCATAGTGTCCTGGCTTCCCGCATGTGAAGCAAGTCCCTGAAGTTGGACGTGGACCCGCACTGACAAGCGGTGTACCAGTAGGCCTGGGTGGAGCATACGACTGAGCCGGGGGAGGCAACACATGAGATGGCCTTGGTGAATATCCGGAAAGAAGAGCGGAGTTTGGAACCCAAATCCGACGCTTCTGAGAACTGGAGCCGGAGGAAGATCCCAAATCACGGGTGTGCTTACGAGACTCCTCGTAAGTGAGCTGAGCTGTCTCTGCATTGATGGCCTTGTTCACAAGAGCTTGGAATGTATCACAATGATGTAGGTGAAGATCACGTCGCAACTTGGGGTTGAGACCCTTCCGAAACTTAGCCTGCTTCTTGGCGTCCGTGGACACTTCTTCTGTGGCATAGCGGGCGAGGTTCTCAAACTCTCTACTGTAGGAATCAACAGCCATCTTACCCTGGGTGAAACTACAGAACTCTTCTCTCTTGCGATCGATGAGGGCTTCAGGAATGTGATGCTCGCGAAAAGCCTCAATGAAATCCCTCCAGGTAGGAATCTGGCCAGCTGGAAGCATAGCCTCATAGTTCTGCCACCAAAGGCTAGCAGGACCTTCCAGGTGGTATGCAGCATAGGTGACCTTGTCACTTTCAGATACGTTTGCGGAACGCAACTTATGAGTGATGCTACGGAGCCAGTCATCTGCCTCGAGTGGCTCGATGGAATGATGAAAGGTAGGTGGGTGCAAGCGAATGAAGTCATGAATGGTTGCAGACCCTTTGAACTGTTGTGCGGTGTTCTCCTCGATACGTGCCAACAAGCGGTTAGACTCACGCTTGTTCCTCTCCATCTCTAGCATGAACTCTGTCAACGAAGGCTGGTCGGGAGGATCCTCATCCCTATCATCTCCGTGGTTCTGGCTACGAGCAACAGAACTTCGCTTAGCTGATGACATCCTGAGAAACGAAACCAAGGACGGAATCAGCATCAACTATAGGCTACAGAATGTAGGACAAGGAAATTAGTAACTCTCGAACTCCTAGGGCAATTCCGGCAGCATAACGGCAGTAATATGCTCAGAATGAGACATCCTGCTAAAATGGGGTAGTAACATACTCAACATCATCACTCAAGGTTCTGAGATCATACTAAACAGACTACACCGGAAGTACTCGAAACTGGGGTATGACTCTGATCAACCAATCCTATGGGACTACGGAGTAGTAACACGTGATCCTGATAGACGGAAGAGAAAGCCTAGTTCCTTAACCCCGTTAGGAAAGATAGGATGACTCAGATCAGAAGGCCACGAGGTAAAGGAGTAAATAGAGCCTTACGTTCCTTCCCACAATCAATTCCCTTACATAACTAAAGAATTTCTAGACTCAACTTCGACCAGTTTGGCTTGGTAATCCTACAGGCAGTCAGGCTCTGATACCAAAGCTGTCAGGACCCCGACTCAATGCCACATCGATCTAGCATGTAACACCTCATATCACTTTGCGGCCTCACGCACGGTATCCCCACGGGTGTCGCCTTACCTTTGCCCGGGACCGTTTGCGCCTTTTGGCACACGTATATGATAGTGTCGCTAGCATCCATATGATAAGGAGCCCGGGCTGACATGGCTAGTCGTAAACCCAAAGTGGCACAAACTTACAGGGACAGGCATCCATGACCCAGCATCGAACGTGTCGGTCATCAGCGAGTGAATCCAGGCTGTAGCACTGGGCTAACAGGACTCCGGTGAACCGGGCTGTAGCAGGCTAACAGGACTCCGGTATTCATCGCGTGACATTTCCCCGAAGGGACAGACACAGGAACGAAGAAGGACACATGCCGGCCAGCCTAAGTGTTCCGGAGCAGTAGCAAGCTACCAGGGCTCAGTGGAAGCACTAGGAGACATTTCCCGGTAAGAGAGGCTACTAAGGATAAACAACTAGATAGTCAGATCCCACACATAGCAATACACATTACACGTACGCATAACATGCAAGTATGTGCTGTACAACATGGCATCACAACATAACTCAACAACTCATATAGATAAAGGATCAGAAGAGCCAACATAGCATTTTTCGCAAACAGGGGTCACAAGACCCACCATACAGAGCATACAAGCAACAAGCGGAAGCATTACATGTCTGGGTACAGACATCTACAAATGAAAAAGGCTGAAGAGCCTGACTATCTACAACATCCGATCAAGATCGTAGCTGAGGTACAAGCTACTCGTCGAAGTCCACGAGAACACTAGTAAGACCGAAGTCTCTGCTGCAAAAACAAAAAGAAAGCAACATGAGTACAAAGGTACTCAGCAAGACTTACATCAGATCCTATCATACATGCATTTGTATCAAGAGGGTAATGTGGGGTTTAGTTGCAGCAAGCCAGCTTTGACTCAGTGGCTATCCTGTTCTACGACTACCAGAAACTCTTGAGGTGATATGACGCACACGAGTCCACTAATCACCACACAATACACTAGTATGGATTCATCCCCGTCTCCCTACGAGAAGGCCATCCATAGCACTCACACTTGTCTTGAGCATTTTAGAGTATCCACTTCAAGTTGTCTATGTACCATGTAAGCATCCAAGAAGTCCATAACCGCGGACCCGGCTATTCGAATAGATCATGTTAACCCTGCAGGGGTGTACTTCTTCACACACGCTCTCGCCACTTACCGCCATATACACGTCATGTATCTCGGCAACCTTCAAGCGGAAGCCTGGCGAGGGTGTCGGCCACGACCTGACTAACCACACAAGACTCTAGTCCAGGTTTATCGCCTATTCGGGTTCCATCCGCAAGGAGATCCGGCCGGGGTTTCGCTCACGGCCCCAAACGATGTGTGCAGGGTTCCCGAGCCCACCATCCGGGTGCCACTCGGTACACCAGGCCACGTGTGCCTAGTCTGTCCCAAGCCCACCCTGCCGGGTGCCACTTGGTAGAAAAATAGCACTACCTACAAACACCAGAAACTAGTTGCGACTCCTGGACAGAGATCAAGTCGGTTAATAAGTCGAGAGGGGCACTTAAGAATTCCAATGTGTGGTAGTAGCTAGTCATTGGACAACATACACCGAACTCAGTACTTAAGGACGGTTCCAGTGAGACAACCCACCATGTACTCCTACATGGCCTCTCACCGCTACCTTTACCAAATCGTGTTCACACACTTCACTCTCAGCATCAGAACATAGGACTGCACTCCAATTCATTCCCAATGAATCAGACCTGACACACTCTAAGCAATAGCAGGCATAGCATGGTAGGAACACAACAATGGCTTCAATCAACTCCTACACATGCTAGTGGGTTTCAACTATTTACTGTGGCAATGACAGGTCATGCAAAGGAATGGGTTCAACTACCGCAGCACAAAGTAGCAGATGAATCGTTGTTGTCCTAATGCAATAACTGAGAGCAGGAGCGAGAGAGTAGGATTATATCAGAATGAACAAGGGGGTTTGCTTGCCTGGTAGATCAACAAGGGAGGCACTGCTTCACAAACAGGTACTCTGGAACGGTCTCCGGAGCAGGACCTATCGAGAAGGAACGGTGCCAACAATCAAAACACAAGCATATGCAACACAATGATGCATGAACATGGCATGAAGATGTGATGCTGATTGAGCTAATGCAACTAGCTGTTATATGGATGGAGTCCATTTGAACCAAAGATTCAAATGCAACTCCAAGTTAAGCTCTTATATATACCATTTACATGTTTTCACTTATACATCATGTATAAGTTGGTTTGTCATGCATGAAACTAGTACAGATGGAAAGATTGCATTTTTCTGATAATTTTTCATATATAAATTATTTCAATCTGAGCTACGGTTGAATTTCTATGAATTTTTGAAGTTTTGAACATTTTCTGGAATTTCCTGATTTATTTTAATTCCATAAAATATATTATTGTGCCAGCATGACGTCAGCACGACGTCAGCAGGTCAACCGGGGCTGACCAGGGTCAAACCTGACGTGTGGGGTCCACACGTCAGTGTCATAGTTAGTTAACAGAGTTAATTAGTTGCTCAACTAATCCTAAACTAAAAATTAGCAGGGCCGGGCCCCACATGTCAGCGTCACAAGGGGGCTTAGTTAGCGGGGGTTGACCTGGTCAATCCCGCCGGCGTCTAGCCGCCGGCGAGGCCGAACGGGGCGGAGGGCTCGGGATCAACGCCCCGGCGACCATTTAGGCGGCGGAGACCACGGGCGAGGAGCCAGCACTCGTCCGCACCGATTGGAGCAAGTGGGAGAGGCAGGGCGATCGGAGCTCGCCGGAGCGAAGCTCGGGGCGGCGGCCGGAGTTCGGCTTCGAGGGGGAACAGGCTGCGGGGCACGGGGAGGCCACCCGAGGGGCTCTGCGGCACCCTCGTGGCACCGGGAGCACGATGGGGTGCTCGGTTTGGGCGGAGGCGGGCCGAGACGACGACGACGACATGGACGGTGGCGAGAGGCTTCGGCCGTGGTGGGGAGGAGGGCTACAGCGTGCGGGCAGCTAAACGGAGAGAGGGGAACGGTGGCGGAGCTCGCCGCGGGCTCGACGGGCTTGATGGCGAGCTCGGGGACGCACTGGAGACGGCGGGGCGGCGATGGGGATCCACGGCGGCCGGAGGTGAAGAAGGCGACGGTGATGGCTCCACGGGGCGTCCGGCGAGGCACGGCTTGGCGGAGAGGTGGTGGACGATGTGGCGGAGCTTCCGGACTCGAAGAAAGGGCGAGGGGGAGGTTGTGGCCGCGGCAATGGCGTGCGGCGGCGACGGCGCATTCGGGCGGTCGTGTGGGAGAGAGACCAGGGGAAGGGGAGGAATGAGAGAGAGGGAGAGAGGTGCGCGGCGTGCGTGGCGACGTCCAGGGAATCATGGAGCAGGCAGGGAGGCAGGAGGTGGCGGGGAGACGTGGCCCCCGCCGGACGCGTGGCGCCGCGCCGGCCATGCCCCTGTCTCCTGGCGAGGGGAGGAAGGGACGACTGGCGTCGGGCCAGCTGGCTGGGCCGGCCTGCGTGGCCGCTGGGCCAGGCCACACAGTGCCAGGCCGCGGGTAAGTCCAGGTAGGGTTTTCCTCTGTTTTGTTTCTTTTTCTATTTTCTGACATTTGTTTGGGTTTAAAAAAACACTAAACCATTTTATTTTCTTATGCCAATTTTTATGGAAGCTAGTTATATTATTCCAGAGCTCCTTTATAAATGGCATAATTTTTGGACATATATTATGTATATAACAAATATATATCCAATGCAAATAATTATGCATTAATTCCAAATGCCCAAAATAAATACTTATGAGATCCTAAAAATATTGGTTTGATTTTTATCTCTTTCCAATATTTTCAGGGAGCAACATGAGCATTTTCTTGGACCTTTTGGAGCAATTTTTATCTGGGTCATTTCCAAAAATGAATCTGAGGGTTTCACAAATCCTCATTTCAAATTTAAATGGAATTTAAACATGATGCACAAATGACTAGCTAGCCTTGAGCATACCAGAACTAGGGATGTGACAATCCGGACAGCCGGACTGTGTACAACGTCCGAACTATTGAAGCATGAAGATACAAGACTCAAGACTTCGGCCCGTGTCCGGATAGGACTTTCCTTGGCGTGGAAGGCAAGCTTGGCGATCCAAACATTATATTTCCTTCCTTGTAACCGACTCCATGTAAACCCTAGCCCTCTCCGGTGTCTATATAAACTGGAGAGATTGGTCCTTAGAAGGCCGATCACAATTACAATCATACCATCATAGGCTAGCTCCTAGGGTTTAGCCTCTACGATCTCGTGTTAGACCTACTCTTGTACTACCCATATCATCAATATTAATCAAGCAGGAAGTAGGGTTTTACCTCCATCGAGAGGGCCCGAACCTGGGTAAACATCTGTGTCCCTTACTTCTTGTTACCATCAGCCTTAACTCACAGATCGGGACCTCCTACCCGAGATCCGCCGGTTTTGACACCGACAGCGCTCCTCCAACGAAAACGAGGAGGAGGACGAGGAAAGTTCCCCCCCCCCAACCGGGGGGGAGAAGAAAAGGAAGGCTTCCCCGTCTGGGGAGGCCGAAGGGTCCAAGAAGGGAAAGATCCTCCCTCCGGACCACTCCACAACAGCCGCCTACAACGACAAGGAGTGGTTGCCTAGGGACAAGCCCGTGGCAAAGTCGTAAGTATTCGGACACTATAATACTTCCGGTATGCTTTGCTTTATTGCTTCTTATCATGTCAAATGTGATCGTGTAGTCCGTTCGAAGCCCACATCGACGTATCCTCCTTGGATGGGTCTTTGGGCCAGTCGGCGATGAACAACAATTCACTCCCTACGGCCACCTCCCCCCAGCCCGCGGATGACACCGAGGTGTTGTCTCAGAGGATACCGGACCATGTGGAGACAGTTCTGGAGATTCCCCAAGGTGAAATCCTAGACGCCGGGCACATGGAAGGGAAGACCCCCATGGATGCTGAGAATGGGGGCCGCAACAAGTCTGGCCCCCAGCCGGATACTACGTCGGAACCCGCAGTGGTTCCGGATTCGGGCAGGTAGCCTCTCTCTAAGGGGGCAAGCCGCCCGTGTCGATGACCTCTGTCCAACCAAAGCCATCAGACAACTTGCTGGAAGCGCTTTGCGGCTCTTCTATTGACGAAGAGCACCGCACCATCATGAGTGCGGTGATTGAGAAGGTTCGGTCCGCCAAAAGCGAATTGACTGAAGCCTGCGCCAGCCTCCTAACAAGCTTTGAGGTAAGTAATCAAATTATGAGAAAATATCATAGCATAGACAGTAGCCCCTGATGCTCTGTTTGTTGTTCGGAAAGAAAGGCCGAACAGAGGATCAAATAACATCCACAGGAGTCTAATCAGAGTATGTCTATGTGAATAAGCAGGCATCGCTGCTGGCCGCTGCCGCTCGTACCGCGGAGGTCTCCGGACTGAAGCGGGACCTGGAGCGGTCTGAGGAAGAGTTCGGCCTCGTGAAGAGGCAGCTCGAGGAGAACAAAGGTAAGTGATACCCCATCTGTATGTCATATAAAGGAAAAGTTGTTGATGCTAATAGAAGCGTCATGAATTTTAATAGGGGCCACGACCGAAGTGGCCGCCCTTAAGAAGGCGCTGTCCGAAGCCGAAGACAAAGCGGCCAAGGAGCACACCGAGCACGAGAAACAAGAGGCCCGGGTTGACGAGGTCCAGCAAGAGCTCCAGGACTTCGTCAAAAAATATGATTCCTTGGAGCGTGACTCTAAGACGCAAGAGTCCAAGCTTGCGAAGGCCTGCCAGAGCACATAGGATGCCAAAGCTAAAGCCCAAAAGGCCCTCCAAGAGGTTCAAGCGGCCAAGAAGATTGCGGTGGGTAAGGCATTCAATATGCAAAGCAAGCATGTGAAGGAGACTTTCTTTTTACTTACCTGAATTTGGAGTGCTCCAGGAGCATTCGCAGATCTGCCGCGCGACATCTCTGATGCCGCAGAGTTCTACCAAGCTGAGGAAGGGAGCTCGACGGAGAAGTTGTTCTGGTCTCAATATACTGGGACCGAACATCCGATGCCCTTGAGCGACCAGCTGAAGCAACTGGTCGAATTGCACAAGGCGGCCGAACTAGCCATGAAGGACCTTATAGTCCAGATGTGGCCTGCTGAGCCCTTGCCCAGTAGCTACTTCGGCCTCGTGAAGCGTCTTGTAAATGCATGTCCGTGGCTTGAAGTCATAAAGCGGCCAGTCTGCATTGAAGGTGCGCGCCGGGCCTTCGCCCGCGCGAAAGTGGACTGGGCGAAGATGGATGCAATATTTGAATGAATGTACTCATTTGATCCTGTAATATGAAAATGAGTTCATGTGCGCTATATAATGCTTGTTGGTTTAAAATATTACCTTCTGTGCGGCCGTTTATAAAATCTGAGAGTTGGCCAGTCGTCCGCTTCTGCCCCCATGTAACTTGTACTGGGGTGTTCGGGATAAATCTAAACACTCTTTATCAAATTTTTTGGTCCTTTAAGGAGGTGTTTAGCGCAACGAACAAGGTAATCAGACTATACAGCTTTATCACTCTCACTTAGCCATAGAAGTCTATAATTTTAAATTTTGGCGTAGCCCCTGGTATTCGGAAAGCTGAACTTGGGGTGCTATACATGCCTAAATCAGACAAGGCCGATTCCTTGCCCAAAGCGGAAAAAAACTTGAAGGATTTGAGACCTCTCGAACAGCGACCAGCTCTTGCCGCATCATGACAATCAGTTTTCGGCTTTCTCTACTGAGGTGCTCGTTCGGAAGAACCGGGACACAATCACAGTAGTTCTCCCTGTGCTACCTTAGCCGATATATCGGAATGTAAGACACCAAAACATGGGAGCTGGGCAAACCGAACTATTGACCCAAGACATGATTTGGAGCTGATGCATATAATGCTATAAGTTTGGGGTGCCGCACTGTCGAAAGTGTTCGGACTTTTCTTGTCGTGTTATGGGGTACACTGAAGCCCCTAGCGAGCTGATCGTACCAAAATGTACGGGAGCTATAAATAAATAGTCAAGGAAAAGATAGAGAAATGTAATAATAAGCGGACGTTGTACATTATTTTCCATTGTTATAATAATAAGTCGAGGCATATGTATACAAGTAGTGCGATAAGCAAAATAGGACTATTTGATATGTCCTAACCAAGAGCGAGCTGCGGGTGGGTATGTAAAACATGTATAGCGATCGTTATCAGAGACCACTTGAGGATTCCCTTGTACGTCAAAGCTTCTTGCCTCCTTGGTTTTTCCGTCCCATAATGGGTCCCATACTCAGATTATCGGATGAGCCTCGAAACGAGAAGGACCTGAAAGAAAGAAAAGGGTGAAGGTGTACGGGTCTTGTGACGGTAGAGCCGTATTTTGGACCGCGTTGTGGCCATTCCTCCGCCTATGCCCATGGTATTTTAAGTGCTTAATTATGTGCGCGTGGCACAAATTTCAGCGTTTGACCGGGACTAGGACGGAGGCGGAATTGCTAGGCGAGCTCTGGACGTGCCAGACGATCCTGTTGCAGAGTACTTCGGACTCGCTTGGCAGTGTCCGGGGGCTTTGTTTCCGAGTTGGAGATCTGCCTAAGAAGACTGCTCTGTACTTCTGTTGTGAGGGCCGCTGTGTGCTCCTCTGTGCGGAGGGAGCGCTCTGTGTTTCCATTGACTGTTATAACCCCGCGAGGTCCTGGCATCTTAAGCTTGAGGTAGGCATAATGCGGTACCGCATTGAATCTAGCAAATGAGGTTCGCCCGAGCAGTGTGTGATAGCCACTGCAGAAGGGGACGATATCGAAGATTAACTCCTCGCTTCGGAAGTTGTCCGGAGATCTGAAGACTACTTCCAGTGTGATTGAGCCCATGCAACAGGCCTCTATACTTGTTATGACACCTTTAAAGGTGGTTTTGGTGGGTTTGATCCTTCAGGGATCGATGCCCATTTTGTGGACTATATCCTGATAAAGCAGGTTCAGGCTGCTGCCACCGTCCATAAGGACTCGTGTGAGGTGGAATCCGACAATGATGGGGTCGAGGACCAATGCGTCCGAACCGCCATGACGGATACTGGTAGGATGGTCCCTTCGATCGAAAGTGATCGGACAAGAAGACCATGGATTGAACTTTGGGCGACTGGCTCCATCGCGTAGACGTCCCATAGTGCGCGCTTCCGCTCCCGCTTGGGAATATGGGTGGCGTATATCATGTTTACCGTTTTCACTTGGGTAGGAAATTTCTTCTGTCCTCCTGTGTTTGGCAGCCGAGGCCCCTCGTCGTCATCCCTATGCAGCCCCTTTTCCTTGTGTTCGGCATTCAACTTGCCGGCCTGTTTAAACACCCAACATTCTCTGTTGGTGTGGTTGGCTCGTTTATCGGGGGTGCCGTGAATTTGACACGAGCGATCGAGTATGCGGTCCAGACTAGACGGGCTCAGATTGTTTCTTTTGAATGGCCTTTTCCGCTGACCGGACTTAGATCCGCTGAATCTGGCATTGACTGTTGTGTCTTCGGCATTGTCGCCACTGGTGCGACGCTTGTGTTTGTTCCATTGGGGCTTGCCGTTGTTGTCTCTGACATCTGAAGTGCCAGGATTTCTTGATGTGCTGTTGCTGTGAGACAGCCAGCTATCCTCGCTCGCACAAAAGTGGGCCATGAGTGTCGTGAGGGCTGCCATGGACTTCGGCTTCTCTTCGCCGAGGTGTCGGGCGAGCCACTCGTCGCGGATGTTATGCTTAAAGGCCGCTAGGGCTTCTGCGTTCGGACAGTCGACAATTTGGTTCTTTTTAGATAGGAACCGAGTCCAGAATTTCCTGGCTGACTCTCCGGGTTGTTGGGTTATGTGACTTAAGTCATCAGCATCTAGCGATCGCACATAAGTGTCCTGGAAGTTGTCAAGGAATGCGTCTTCCAGGTTCTCCCAACTGCCAATGGATTTTTCCGGCAGGCTATTCAGCCAATGCCGAGCCGGTCCCTTGAGTTTTAGTGGGAGGTACTTGATGGCGTGTAGATCATCGCCGCGGGCCATGTGAATGTGGAGAAGGAAATCTTCAATCCATACCACGGGTTATGTTGTACCATCGTAGGATTCAATATTCACGGGTTTAAACCCTTCTGGGAATTCATGATCCATTACTTCGTCAGTGAAGCATAGGGGGTGTGCGGCGCCTCTGTGCAGGGCTACATCACAATGCAGTTCAAATGAGTTTGATCTGTTGTATTCGGCCCGACCGGATTTGTTTTTAGTATATCCGGCGTGACGATCATCGTCTCGCGTTGGGGCATGCCCCCGTGATCCGTAGATCAATCTTAAATGTCCTGCTTTGTTTTCCAATACGTCTCGCAGGTCCTGCGTGTAGCCCCGGGCCTTAGTGTTTTTGTTTGATTGGTGACGGGGTGCGGGCTAGTGTTCGGGCTGATACGCCGCTTTGTCTCGGCCGCGAGGTGGCCGGTCAGCCGCATCCTGCGCTGGTAGTGTAGGCCTTAATGCCTCCTCCTCGAGTTGAGGCAGCAACCTGCGCTTTCGGTAACTTTTGGTTGGGCGCTCGAGTCCGTATTCCTCGGCTGCTAGGACCTCAGTCCATCTATCAGTTAGCAGATCTTGATCAGCTTGAAGCTGCTGCTGGTTTTTCTTCAGGCTTTTTGCAGTGGCTATAAGCCGGCGCTTGAAGCGCTCCTGCTCGAAGGTATCCTCAGGCACAATGAATTCTTCATCGCTGAGGCTCACCTCGTCTTCAGAGAGGGGCATGTAATTGTCATCCTCTGATTCTCCATCCAATGCCTGTTCCTTGGGGCTAGCTTTCCCGTCCTCCTGTTCGGCCTGCTCGAAGCCTGGCTGGCCGGGATTGTTTTCGTCCTTGGCATTATCCAAAGCATTATTGTCTTTTGTACCGGTATCGCTGTTTTTGCTATAGCGAGGCTTAGAGCGGCGCCAATGACGCCGGTGCTTATATTGCTTCTCAAGGGGATTATCATCCGTTGTCTCATCGCCATCGCCTTCTTTAGGCGTGTCCACCATATATATATATATATATATATATATATATATATATATATATATATCATATGATGAGGTGGTTGTCCAGCGCCCTGTGGGCGGTGGTTCCTGTTCTTCTCCTGCATCGTCGTCCATACCGTTGATGTCTTCGGAGTCGAAGTCAAGCATGTCGGTTAAGTCATCGACAGTGGCTATTAAGTGGGTGGTGGGTGGGGAACGAATTTCTTCGTCGTCCACTTTCCACTCGAGCCGGACATAGTTCAGCCAGGATTCTCCTAACAGGGAGAGAGACTTTAATGAATTTAGCACGTCGCCCAAGGCCGAGTGCTGAAAGATATCCGCGGAGGTAAACTCCATGATCGGTGCCCGATCGGATTCGATGGGCACGGATGCACGTGATTTGGAGCCTATGGACGGAGACGAGTCCGAGGGTCCGATGACACAGGCCTCATCGGAGGCGAAGTCTGTATTCGGCTCTATCGCCGATGAATGTGCGGCCTCTGTCGCGGGGTCCATCCACCCATCCTCGGATGGCACGATCAGCTCCGGATTAAGGGCCGGGGCAGCCGCAGGTGCGATTTCCCAAACACCGTCCGACGGCAGATCTAAGTCATGCTCGTCGTGACTGTTTGGCGCACCTGACATGGGCTCGAATCCGTCAAAGATCAATTCTCCGCAGATGTTGATAGTGTAGTTCATGCTTCCAAACCCGACCTGATGGCTAGGAGCGTAGTTATCGATCTGCTTCAGATGGCCAAGCAAGTTGGCCCGCAGTACGAAGCCGCCGAATACGAAGATCTGTCCGGGAGGGAAAACCTCACCCTGGATTGCATCATTGTAGATGATTGAAGGAGCCATCAAGCCTTACCTCGACGACACAGTGGAACTCTCCATGAAAGCACCAATGTCGGTGTCAAAACCGGCGGATCTCGAGTAGGGGGTCCCGAACTATGCGTTTAAGGCTAATGGTAACAGGAGACGGGGGACACAATGTTTACCCAGGTTCGGGCCTCTCGATGGAGGTAATACCATAATACCCTAATACCCTAATTACAAGAGTTGATCTACCACGAGATCGTAGAGGCTAAACCCTAGAAGCTAGCCTATGATTCTGATTGTTGTTGTCCTACTAACTAAGCCCTCCGATTTATATAGACACCGGAGGGGGCTAGGGTTACACAGAGTCAGTTACAGAGAAGGAGATCTACATATCTGAATTGCCAAGCTTGCCTTCCACGCAAAGGAGAGTCCCACCTGGACACGGGACGAAGTCTTCAATCTTGTATCTTCATAGTCCAACAGTCCGGCATAAGTACATAGTCCGGCTGCCCGAGGAACCCCTAATTCAGGACTCCCTCACCGGGCACCGAAGATCCTCCTCGTCGATTCATCATCATGCCGCTGCTTCGATGCCTCCTCAACCTTCTCGTGCTCTCCTATGGCCTCGCGGTGAGCTCCACCATCAATTCCATGTCAGTTCCCCCTTCTCCCCCTCTTCCCATCGCCGTTTGATGCCTCCACCATCGCGTTTGGCTACACGTGCTTGCGCCTACTCCGGCTGCCTGTGCCTTTCCCGCGCTCCAGACGCACTTGATACGTCTCCAACGCATCTATAATTTTTGATTGTTCCATGCTATAATATATATTATCATTCTTGGATGTTTTACAATCATTTTATAGTCATTTTATATCATTTTTTGGTACTAACCTATTGACATAGTGTCCACTGCCAGTTGCTGCTTTCTGCTTGTTTTTTACATCACAGGAAATCAATACCAAACGGAGTCCAAAAGCAGCAAAACTTTTGATGGATTTTTTAGACTAGAAGACATCGAGTGGTCCAAGAAAGTACCTGAGGGGAGCACAAACCACCAAGGCACTCCTGGGGTTGTGCCCTCCTTGTTCCCCCCCCCCCCGCACCTCATGTTTGCTCTATAAATACCCCAATATTCTAGAAACCCTAGGGGAGTCGAAGGGGTTCATCATGTCCATTGGCGCCTCTCCGATGATGCGTGAGAAGTTCTTTCTAGACCTACGGGTCCGTAGTTAGTAGCTAGATGACTTCCTCTCTTTCTCTTGATTATCAACACAATGGTCTCTTGGAGATCCATATCATGTAAGTATTTTCGCGGTGTGTTTGTTGGTATCCGATGAACTTTGAGTTTATGATCAGATCTATGTTTTTATCCATGAAAGTTATTTGAGTCTTCTTTGATCTCTTATATGCATGATTGATTATAGCCTCGTATTTCATCTTCGATATTTTGGTTTTGTTTGTCCAACTTGATCTATTTATCTTGCAATGGGAAGATGTGCTTTGTGATGGGTTCGATCTTATGGTGCTTGATCACAGTGACAGAAGGGGAAACGACACGTATGTATCGTTGCTATTATGGATAACAAGATGGGCTCAATTTCTACATAAATAGATCTTGTATACATCATGTCATCATTCTTATTGCATTACTCCGTTTTTCCATGAACTTAATACACTAGATGCATGTTGGATAGCGGTCGATGTGTGGAGTAATAGTAGTAGATGTAGGCTGCAAGTATTAGCAGCTGAGTTATCAATTAAACCACACTTGGAGATTAATTATCTGCAACAAAGTGATTAGTAGCACAGTAATATGATAGTTTTGATAGTAATGGTAACATCAATAGTAACCGTAACAGTGGTAGTAATGATTTTGTAGCAGTAACGGTAGCAGTAGCAGCAGTAGTAACGTAGCAAGAACAATAGATAAATTCGTAGGCATTGGATCGGTGATTCATTGGATGATATTCATCATGAGATAGTCATAACCTAGGGCGATACGACACTAGCTCCAGTTCATAAATATAATGTAGGCATGTATTCCGTAAATAGTCATACATGCTTATGGAAAGAACTTGCATGGCATCTTTTGTCCTACCCTGCCGTGGCAACGGGGTCCTATTGGAAACTAAGGGATATTAAGGCTGCTTTTTATTAGAGAACCGGAACAAAGCATTAACACACGGTGAATACATGAACTCCTCAAACTACGGTCATCACCGGGAGTGGTCCCGACTATTGTCACTCCGGGGTTGCCGGATCATAACACGTAGTAGGTGACTATAACTTGCAAGATTGGATCTAGAACATGGATATAATGGTGATAACATAAACGGTTCAGATCTGAAATCATGGCACCCGGGCCCAAAGTGACAAGCATTGAGCATGGCAAAGTCATAGCAACATCAATCTCAGAACATAGTGGATACCAGGGATCAGGCCCTAACAAAACTAACTCGATTACATGATGAATCTCATCCAACTCCTCACCGACTAGCGAGCCTACGAAGGAATTACTCACTCCCGGTGGGGAGCATCATCGAATTGGCGATGGGGATGTGTTGGTGATGACGAAGATCGAACCCCCCCCTCTCCGGAGCCCCAAACGGACTCCAGATCTGGCCTCCCGATGAAGAACAGGATAAAGCGGCAGCTCCATCTCGTGAAATGCGATAATTCTTTCTTCCTCACATTTTTTCTGGAAAAATAGGATTTTATAGCGTTGGTTTCAGGGTCATCGGGGCCACCAGGTGGGGACAACCCACCTGGGCGCGCCTGGAGGGGGTGGCACGCCCTGGTGGGTTATGCCCACCCAGGTGCCCCCCTTCGGTGGTTCTTGGCTCCAGAAATTCTCTTCCGTATGACTCAACAATAATGCAAATGAGAGCCACTCAACATTTTCATCGTGGTCTTCTCCTCCGTATGACTCAACAAAAAGAAAAGAAATTCAGAGAAACACACTGAAATATTTTTGGAGTTTTTGGTTTTTCGTAAACAAGAAAATAAAAAGAGAAAAGCAAAAACTAGAAAAACTATTTACACGGGAAAGCTCCCAACAAGTAAAAGAAGAACAATGAAATCTTTTTGGGTTTTCTTTTTAGTGCTACAACAATTTAAACTAGGAATAAAAATCAAAAAGAAGCAAGAAACATATTTTGGATTTTCTCAAAGTTTTTCAAACACACAAGAAGAAAGCGAGAAAATAAATTTAACATGGATGATACAATAAGTGTGAACACCGACAACTGGAATGAAATGTGTGAACATGAATGTAATGTTGGTGGAAATACGTACTCCCCAAGCTTAGGCTTTTGGCCTAACTTGGTAATCATCAGTCCTAGAAGCCGTGAGGTCCAATGTTGAAGTGCTCAGGAGCGGGCACCAGAGGGTCCCACTGTTGTGGCTCCTCCTGTGCCGCAGCCAGGTTGTTCCGGTAAGCGACAATGTCCTCAGGCATAATCTTGTATCCGCCCTGCCAACATGATCAAAAAAAGCAGGTGCAGGCAAGGGAATAATATCATGAGTTTTCACACTGAAAACTAAGTTGTAAGGCATATCAATATTAGGGTAATCAGCAACAATAAACTGGTGGTCCTCCATAGCTGTTGTATCTAAGTAAGCCCTGGGCAAAGGATGATCATGCTGGCGTATCTGCACGTTAAAGTGAGTTGCCAAGCGAGTAGCGTAAATCCCCATATATTTTACCCTTAGATCTGTTAAGGTGAAGGCGACGTGCCACAATAGCTCCCAAGCTATAAGTGTTGTCGCCATAAAGTGCGCGATGCAAAACAGCAAAGTCTGGGGCGCTAAGTGCACCCACCTTCTCTCTAGCTAGCAAGCACTTTGCAATAAACATAGCAAAATAATGCACGGCAGGAAACTGCAAGCTAACAGCGGTGGTGCTAGTTACTCCTCTCTCATCCCACACTGTCAGAGTACGGTAAAAATCTTCAAACTCCGATGGCTTAGGTTCTACCAAATCACCATGAGAAGGAAGCATGCATATGTCACAGAATTCAGTAAGTGGTATCTGATGGGTTTCAGCATATAAATTAAACTGCACATCAGGGGGATTATTCCTAGAATGGAAATGAAAGTTTTGCACAAAGGAATTTGTGAAGAGATGATACTGTTCGCATTCAGCTGCGATGAAGTCGATGAGGCCGGCATTAGCAGCATATTGTGTGAACTCTTGAAGGATTCCAGTCCCTTCCATGAATGGATTATGCGACCACTCACACGGCCGTAGTTCCGCCAACCTTCGGGTATGGAGATCATTGTCAGATGACTCCCCAATAACCCCCTTGGAGTTCTTCTTGGAAGCAAACTTCCTAAAGAAACTGAATGGCCGCATAATGCAGGTACGCAGTACACAACCATAGTTATTATGCAAGAAACTTAAACAGATAAAAAATATTTCACACACACACTTACCCGCGGTCAGCACACGTTTCTTGCTCTTTTTCTTGCCTTGGTTGTTTTTTCTTATTCTCTTCTCAAAGCTAGCTTTAGTGTTGTAATGTATGTATAGGTGCAGTGCGCAGTCCCCAACCTCTATCCTTTTATAAAAGGCTGATACAGCACATATATGCTACGGCTAATTCAGTGTAGTGCACACATGCATGCACACAAAAATCAAGCTTGTACACATCATCTAGTATTATATTTACTCTTTAAATCTGTGCAAAGCTATGCATTCCATGGCCATATGGGAAAACGAAAATGAAATCAATGTACAAATTGCTGCTATTCAGTCACTCTATCAGTCTTTTTTTAGAAAAGGAGGATGACCCCGGCCTTTGCATCTGGGAGATGCATGCGGCCATTTTATTGATATTCTCGAGGACCATACAAAGTAGTACAACAATATGCCTGAATCCGCCATCTTGGCAACATTTGCCGCTACTCCTATCCAAATGATGAAGGGGGTGCAAGCTGGGCCAAATACCCAGACCTCTCACCCGAGCCTAACATATAAAGCCAGAGGCCTCGACCGAGCCACATACCAGGTCTGGGGCACAATCCGGTCTGATGCACTCACATGTGTCGTCGTCGCCATGTTCCACTGGTCCATCTTCAAAGCAGATTGAGGTGCCAACCTTGGTAGGTTCCTCCACCAGCGACACCACCATGATGCCAAACAATGACCACCATCTATGCTAGTCCATCTCCAAGCAGAAGGAGCGCCACCACAGGACGAAGACCGGCGGAGAATAGCTGAAACGCCGCACACATTGCCACCGCCAAACACCTCACACGCACCGCAAAGTGCCCACCATGCTTCCGGGAACCCTAGGCGACGCCTGCAAGAAGGAGCGCGACGAGGGTACGACACCGTCGCCCGCAAGGGGAACTAGAGCTTTCGCCCAAAGGAAGATCACGGTGAAAGACGGGAGAAGACCTCGACAAGGCCTTCAAGAAGGGGACCGACGCCCAGCAAAGGCGCCGCCATTGTCATGGCCTCTGCCGACAGCCAAGGGTTTCCCCCGGTCCCGCCCCCATCCCATCCACCCGGCCAAATCCTGGCCAGGGAAGCGCACACAGCCGGAGAAGGCGTTGGACTTCATCGAAGCAGGCACGTCGGGTGATGGGGCACCCCGACCCACTATAGTTGACGTCCAACGAGACCTCGCCGCCCGCACGGCCAAAGTCGCAGACCACCAACACCCACAGCCGTCACCCGCCGAAGAGGCAACGCCGTCCACACCACCCCAGGCCGCCGCCCCGACATCCACCCACCGCAAATATCCCGTCAAAACATGGAGAACGACCCACACCGCCGCCACCAGGGAGCACCACACCGTGAACACCCAAGCCGAGCAGGAGGAGGCAAGGCCACGCCGGCTAGATCCGGGCGGATTCGGTGAAACCCCACCCACCAGCCGCCAGATCGGAGTATTGCCCCGATCCCAGGGCCGAGGCGGCCAGATCTGACGGGCGGAGCCATCCCCGGCAACCAGGCGCGGGGCGACAACGCCGGTGACAACCGTCACAGAGGGCCGGCCTCGGCGGCCACCAGCGAGCAAGGGAAGCGGACAACGGCTGAGGGAGTCCTGGATTAGGGGGTATCCGGACAGCCGGACTATACACTTTGGCCGGACTGTTGGACCGTGAAGATACAAGACTCAAGACTTCGTCTCGTGTCCGGATGGGACTCTCCTTTGCGTGGAAGACAAGCTTGGTGATCCGGATATTATATTTCCTTCTTTGTAACCGACTCCATGTAAACACTAGCCACCTCCGGTGTCTATATAAACCAGAGGTTTAGTCCTTAGAGGGACAATCATAATCATCATAGGCTAGCTTCTAGGGTTTAGCCTCTATGATCTCATGGTAGATCAACTCTTGTAACACTCATATCATCAATATCAATCAAGCAGGAAGTAGGGTTTTACCTCCATCAAGAGGGCCCGAACCTGGGTAAAACACTGTGTCCCTTGCCTCCTGTTACCATTATAGACGCACAGATCTGGACCCCCTACCCGAGATCCGCCGGTTTTGACACAGACATTGGTGCTTTCATTGAGAGTTTCTCTGTGTCATCGCTGCAAGGCTTGATGGCTCCTCCAATCCTCAACAACAGCGCGGTCCAGGGTGAGACTTTTCCCCCCGAACAGATCTTCATGTTCGGCGGCTTCGCACTTCAGGCCAACTCGCTTGGCCATCTGGAGCAGATCGACAGCTCCGCCCCTGGCCATCAGGTCTGGTTCGGAAACTTGAACTACACGGCCGATATCCGCGGAGACTTGATCTTCAATGGATTCGGGCCTACGCCAGGAGCACCAGATAGTAACGATGAGCACGGCTTAGACCTGCTGTCGAACAATGCTTGGGATATCGCCCCTGCAGGAGCCCCGGACCTAAATCCGAAGCAGTTTGCTTCGCCCGAGGACGGGTGTATGGACCCTGCCCCGGAGGCCGCACACTCATCGGCGGTAGATCCGAACACAGACTTCACCCCCAAGGAAGCCTGTGACGCTGGACCCCCGGACTTGTATCCGATTGTAGGTTCCAATCCGCGCACCCCCGAGCCCGCCGAATATGGTTGGGCTCCGGTAATGGAGTTCACTGCCGCGGATATCTTTCAGTACTCGCCCTTTGGCAACATGTTGAACTCATTAAAGTCCCTCTCTTTGTCAGGGGATCTTGGCCGAACTATGTACGGCTCGAGTGGGAAGCAGGCGACGAAGGAATTCGCTGCCCACCCACCACCCACTTCATTGCCACGATCGATGATTTAACCGACGTGCTTGACTTCGACTGCGAAGACATCGATGGTATGGACGACGATGCGGGAGAAGAACAGGAACCACCACCCATGGGGCGGTGGACAGCCACCTCCTCATATGATATATATATGGAGGACACTTCGAAGGAAACCAATGGCGATGAGGCAATGGAGGGTAACCCCTCAAGGAAGAAAACAAAACATGGGCGTCGTCGGCGCCGCTCCAAGCCCCACCACAGCAATACCGGCACAGGAGACGAAAACAATCCGAATGGTGCCGAAGATGAATACAACCCTGATCAGCCTGCTTTCGAGCAAGACGAGCAGGAAGACGAGAAGGTCAGCCCAGACGAACACGCGACGGATGGATACTCGGAGGAGGAGAACTACATGCCCCCCTTCGAAGACGAGATTAGCCTCGGCAACGACGAGTTCGGCGTGCCTGAGGACCCCGTAGAGCAGGAGCGCTTCAAGCGTCGGCTTATGGCCACTACGAGGAGCCTGAAAAAGAAGCAGCAGCAGCTCCAAGCTGATCAAGACCTGCTCACAGACAGATGGACTGAAGTCCTGGCAGCCGAGGAATATGGACTCGAGTGCCACACGGCTGACCGACCACCTCGTGACCGGGATAAAACGGCGTATCAACCCGAATACCAGCCCGCACGCCCACGACAATACACTATGGCCTAGGGCAATAGGCAGGACCTGCAAGATATACTGGAAAACAAGGCAGGACAGCCAAGATCGATCTACGGATCGAGGGGGCACGCCCCAACACGTGACAACGATCATCACACCGGATACACTAACAACAAGTCCGGCCGAGCCGAATACAGCCAACCAGACTCATTCGAACTGCGTAGCCACATAGCCCAGCATAGAGGCGCCGCACAACAGGCCCCACAGTATGGATTGTAGATTTCCTCCTCCACATTCACATGGCCCACGGAGACGATTTACACGCCATCAAGTATCTTCCCCTTAAGCTCAAAGGACCGGCCTGACACTGGCTAAACAGCCTGCCGGTAAATTCCATTGGCAGTTGGGAAAACCTGGAGGATGCATTCCTTGAAATCTTCCAGGGCACGTACGTGCGACCACCGGATGCCGATGACTTGAGCCACATTACCCAACAGCCCGGAGAGTCAGCCAGGAAATCCTGGACTCGGTTCCTAACCAAAAAGAACCAAATAGTCTACTATCCGGACGCCGAAGCCCTAGCGGCCTTTAAGCATAATATTCATGACGAGTGCCTCGCCCAACACCTCGGCCAGGAAAAACCAAAGTCCATGGTGGCCCTCACGACACTCATGACCTGCTTTTGCGCGGGCGAGGATAGCTGGTTGGCTCGCAGTAGCACCACACCTATAAATTTCGGCACCTCAGATGTCCGCGACAATAATGGCAAGCCATGGCGCAACATACATAAGCGACAGAACATCGGCGACAACACAGAAGACACGACAATCAACGCCGGATTCAGTGGCTCCAAATCCGGTTAGCGGAAAAAGCCGTTCAAAAAAAACAATCAGGGACCATCTAGTCTGAACCGCATACTTGAACGCTCGTGCCAAATTCATGGCACCCCGGATAAGCCAGCAAACCACACTAATAGAGACTACTGGGTGTTCAAACAGGCCGGTAAAATAAACACCGAAAACAAGTACAAGGGGCTGCACAACGACGATGACGAGGAGCCCCGACGTCCAAACACGGGGGAACAAAAGAAATTTCCTCCCCAGGTGAAAATGGTCAACATGATCTAGGACACCCACATCCCCAAACGGGAATAGAAGCGAGCACTACAGGACGTCTATGCGATGGAGCCAGTCACCCCAAAATTCAACCCATGGTCAGCCTGTCCGATCACTTTCGATCGTAGGGATCACCCTACCAGCATCCATCATGGCGGTTCAGCCGCATTGGTCCTAGACCCAATCACCGACGGAATCCACCTCACACGAGTCCTTATGGATGGCAGCAGCAGCCTGAACCTACTCTATCAGGACACAGTGCGCAAAATGGGCATCGACCCTTCAAGGATCAAGCCCACCAAAACCACCTTCAAAGGTGTAATTCCAGGAGTAGAGGCTCATTGCACGGGCTCCATAACACTAGAAGTGGTCTTCGGATCTCCGGATAACTTCCGAAGCGAGGAGTTAATCTTTGATATCGTCCCTTTTCGCAGTGGTTATCACGCACTGTTGGACGAACCGCATTCGCTCGATTCACTGCGGTACCACACTATGTAGACCTCAAGCTCAAGATAACAGGACCTCGCGGGGTCATAACAGTCAACGGAAACATGGACCGCTCTCTCCGTACAGAAGAGCATACTGCAGCCCTCGCAGCAGAAGTACAATGCAGCCTTCTCCGGCAAACCACCAATCCGGTGACAACAACCCCGAACACCATCAAGCGAGTCTGAAGCACCCCGCAACAGGATCTCCAGGCACGCCAAGAGCGCGACTAGCAGTCCGGCCTTCGCTCAAGACCCATCAAGGCAGCATTCATGCCGCGCGTACACAATTACGCACTCAAAATACAATGGGCATAGGCGGAGGCGCAACAGTGACTCAGTCAACAGTGCGGTATAACCGCAACATACTTTAATAACCCCCTTTATCTTTCAGGACACTGCTTTCGGGCAACCTCTTCAGAAGAGCCGGATTGTCGGACTTGCACAGGAGAGAAAACCAAGGAGGTAACAGGCTTTGCGCACAAAGGGAATACCAGGTGGAATCTGTTCAAGATCGTTATATCTGTTTTATATACCTACATGCAGCCCACCCTTGGATAGGACATGTTAAATAGTCCTATTTACTTCTGCTTAACGCATTCATTGTAAACATACGCTTAGACGTATTATTCATCAATGGGAGATAATATATAGCGTCATCTTATTATTCCTATTTGCACGTTTTTCCTATAAATGTTTATTTAATATTACATCCGTACACCTTGGTACGTTCAGTTTGCCAGGGGCTTCTTATGGCGCCCCATAATACGGCAAGTCCGAACACTTTCAATAGTGCGGCACCCCGAACTTATAGCATTATATGCATCAGCTCCGAATCATGTCTTGGGTCAATAGTTGGGTTTGCCCGGCTCCCTTGTTTTGGTACCTTACGTTCCGTTATATCGGCTAAGGTAGCACAAGGAGAACTACTGTGATTGTGTCCCAGTTCTTCCGGACAAGCACCTGAGTAGAGAAAGCCGAAAACTGACCGACATGATACGGCAAGAGCTGGTCGCTATTTGAGAGGTCTTAAAATCCTTAAAGATTTTTTCTGCTTTAGGCGAGGAATCGGCCTCGTCCGATTTAGGCGTATATAGCGCCCCAATTCGGCTTTCCGAATTTTAGGGGCTTCGCCGAAATTTATAATTGTAGACTTCTATGGCTAAGTGAAAGTTACAAAGCTGCATAGTCCAATTGCCTTGTTCGCTGCGCCAAACACCTCCTTCATGGACCAAAAATTTGGATAAAAGAGTGTTTTGGGTTTTCCACGAACACCCTGGTACTGGTTACGTGGGGGCGGAAGCCGACGACTGGCCTACTTTCAGAATTTTATAAATAGCCGCACAGAAGGTAATATTTTAAATCAAAACAAAGCGCTACATAGCGCAAATAACTTCGTCTTTATATTACAAAAACGACAGAAGTACATTCATTCAAAGATCGTGTCCTTGGTACATTCATCGGCCACGAGACGAGCGCCCTTCATAACGCCATCATAATATTTTTCGGGACAGCGATGCGCCTTGCCCTCAGGCGGTCCATTCTTCACCAGCTTCTCCGCATCCAGCTTGCCCCAATGCACCTTCGCACGGGCAAAAGCCCGGCAGGTACCCTCAATGCAAACGGATCGCTTGATCACTTCAAGCTGCGGATAGGCATTTACCATCCGCTTTATAAGGCCGAAGTAGCTAGTGGGTAGGGGCTCACCAGGCCACATCCGGACTATGAAATCTTTCATAGCCACTTCGGCAACCCTGTGGAGTTCAACCAATTGCTTCAATTGGCCACTCAGAGGCATCGGGTGTCCAGCTCTAGCATATTGGGACCAGAACAGCTTCTTCGTTGAGCTCCCCTCCTCGGCACGGTAGAACTCCGCAACATCTGATACACCGCGTGGCAGATCTGTGAATGCCCCTGGAGAGCTCCGAATTCGGGTAAGTAAAAGAAACGCCTCCTCCACATGCTTGCTTTGCATAAAGAATGTCTTACCCGCCGCTATCTTCTTGGCCGCCTGGATTTCTTGCTGGGCCTTTTCGGCTTTGGCCTTGGCGTCTTTCATGCTCAAAAGGGCCTTCACAAGCTCAGACTCCTTTGTCTTGAGGTCACGCTCCAAGGACTCGAACTTCTTGCCGAGCTCCTGGAGCTCTTACTGTACCTCGCCCACCCTAGCATTTTGCTTTTCACACTCAATGCGCTGCATAGCCACCTTGTCTTCGGCCTCGGATAGCGCTTTCTTCAGGGACGCCAATTCGGTCGTGGCCCCTATTACACAATGATGACGCTTTTTCAATAGCTTCACCAATTTTGTTTATTCTTTATGACATGTGAACGGGGTATCACTCACCTTTGTTCTCTTCGAGTTGCCTCTTCATGAGGCCGAGCTCCCCCTGGGCCTGCTCCAGGTCCTATTTGAGTCTGGCGACCTCGGCCGTGCGGGCAGCAGCGGCAAGCAGCACTGCATGCTTATTCACATATACACCTACTATTAGACTCCTGCGGATTATAATCGACCCTTTGTTTGGCTTTTCTTTCCACACCAAACAGAGTATCAGGGGCTACTACCTATCGGGTGATAATTTCACACATTTTTGATTACTTACCTCAAAGCCTGTCAGGAGGCTGGTGCAGGCTTCGGTTAGTCCGCTCTTGGCGGACCGAACCTTCTGAATCACCGCACTCATAAGAGTATGGCACTCTTCATCCATGGAAGCGCCGCGAAGCGCTTCCAGCAAACTATCCGACGCCTCTGGCGCAATGGAAGTCATCGGCACGGAGGGCTCGCCCTCCTTAGCGAGGAGCCGCCTGCCTGAATCTGGAACCATTGGAGGTTCCGGTATGGTATCCGGCTGAGAGCCCGGCTTGATGCGGCTCTCGTCGGCACAATCCGCGGGGATCTTATACCCGTGTGCCCGGCGTCTGGAATTCCGCCTTGGGGCGTCTCTAGAGTCGCCTCCCCCTCCTCTGGGAGCCTTTGGAACAACACCTCCGTGTCATCCACTGGCCAAGGGGTAGTGGCCCTCGGGAGCGAGTTCATCGCCGAATCACTCAAGGACCCATCCAAAGAGGATACCTCGGGATGGACCCTGGCCGGACTGCATATACGTGTTCGGCGTTATAACAGACTATGAAGCAAAGTCGCACTAAATTACAACAGAGTGCGGATACTTACGATCTTACTAGGGGCTTCCCCCTGGGCAGCCACTCCTCCTCGCTATAGGCGGCCGTGGTGGAGTAATCCGGAAGGGACGCATTTCCCTTCTTGGGCGTCCTAGCCTCCCCCTGCGGGGCGGCTTTCCTCTTCTTCTCCTCCCCAGTGCAGGGAGGCGGAGTTTCCTCGTGTTTCCCCCCGCCTCCGCGGGAGGAATCTGCCTCGTCGTCCGAACGGCCTTGCGTCGGGGACCCTTCCTGGTCCCTTGGGTCGCCCTCTTAGTCCCTTCGGCCTCCTCAGGTGGGGCGGCCCTTTCCTCTTCCTCCTCCGCTTCGGGGGAGGAGTGTGCCTCGTCGTCTTCGGACGAGGCTTCCGGTACGACCTTACGCCGGAGACCCTTCCTGGTCCCTGGGGCCTTCTTTTCGGCCTTCTTTTCCAGCGCCTTGTAGGGCGCCGGGACTAGCATCTCCGTCAGGAGAGCATCTGCTGGACCCTCTGGCAGTGGAGCCAGACAGTCAATCCGCTCCGCCGTCTCCACATACTCCTGATTAAATACACACAATGACTTAAGATCCTCCCATGAGTACACTGGGAAAAACTACATCCGGTGATAGTCAGAAAACTTACCGAATGGGGGAGCCGCGTGGCGTGAAGTCTGCGGTCCTCGGATGTGGGAGGAGGTATTTCAGAGGCCTTGAATAGCGCCTTCCATGCGTCCTTGTGTGTCATGCCGTAGAGCTCTCGAAGTGTCTGGTGTTCAGTCGGGACGAACTCCCACAGGTTAAATGCCCGTCTTTGGCATGGAAGAATCTGGCGGACAAGCATGACCTGGACCATGTTGACAAGTTTGATTTTCTTGTCCATCATATTCTTGATGTAGTTTTGAAGTCCGGTCAGCTCCGCAGGCTCACCCCAGGCCACGCCCTTCTTTTCCCAAGAGGTGAGCCGCATGGGAATTCCGGATCAGAATTCGGGGGCCGCCGCCCAGTTGCCGTCACGTGGCTCAGTGATATAGAACCACCCCGATTGCCATCCTTTCACGGTCTCCGCGAAGGAGCCTTAGAGCCAGGTAACATTGGGCATCCTGCCCACCATGGCGCCTCCGCACTCCGCTTGTTGGCCGCTCACGATCTTCGGCTTCACGCAGAAGATTCGTAGCCACAAGCCGAAGTGAGGCTTGATACGGAGGAAGGCCTCGCACACGACGATAAACGCCGACATGTTGAGGACAAAATTTGGGGCTAGATCATGGAAGTCTAGCCCATAGTAAAACATGAGCCCGCGGACAAAGGGATGAAGTGGAAATCCCAGTACACGGACGAAGTGGGCGAGAAACACGACCCTCTCGTGGGGTCCCGGAGTCGGAATGATCTGCCCCACGTTCGGTAGCCGGTGCGTGATATCTGCGGCCAAGTATCCGGCCGCCCGGAGCTTCGTGATGTGCTCCTCCTTGACGGTGGAGGCCACCCACTTGCCTCCTGCTCTGGACATGTTTGGCTGTGCGGAGGAGGTGTGAACTAGGGCGCTGGAACTCGAGGGGGCAAGAAGGGATAAGCGAAGGAGGAAGAAGGCATGGGTGAAAATGGGGAACCCTTATCCCTTTATAGAGGCGAAGAAAGCGGTGCGCCTCCCCACTTGCCCGTTGAGGGTCTCTTATTTCCCAAGCGCCATGATTGATGACGTGGTTGGGTTACCCATACCCGTATTGATGGGAATCCCGTGATAAGGGGACATGATCTCTGCTTTGACAAGACGTGCCGAGGAAACCACCTCGCAATATGCGCTATGGCTGGTTGTGGGAAAACGGTTCGAATAATGACCCGACCGTAGTATCATGTCACGATGTCTAAAGTTGTTAGCAGATTACATTTGTGAAATATCATTCTCTCTACAGTGGTATGTGAAGATCATCTTGTAGATCCGGACACGATCTAAGTGTTTGATAATTACTTTGGAGTATTCGGAGATGGAACCCGCCTTGCAATGCCGAATACAAACTGCACGCCGGACTCATCATCATTGAAGCCTGGTTCAGGGGCTACTGAGGGAGTCCTGGATTAGGGGGTATCCGGACAGCCGGACTATACACTTTGACCGGACCGTTGGACCGTGAAGATACAAGACTCAAGACTTCGTCCCATTTCCGGATGGGACTCTCCTTTGCATGGAAGACAAGCTTGGCGATCCGGATATTATATTTCCTTCTTTGTAACCAACTCCATGTAAACCCTAGTCCCCTCCAGTGTCTATATAAACCAGAGGGTTTAGTCCTTAGAGGGACAATCATAATCATCATAGGTTAGCTTCTAGGGTTTAGCCTCTACGATCTCGTGGTAGATCAACTCTTGTAACACTCATATCATCAATATCAATCAAGCAGGAAGTAGGGTTTTACCTCCATCAAGAGGGCCCGAACCTGGGTAAAACACTGTGTCCCTTGCCTCCTGTTACCATTAGCCTTAGACGCATAGATCGGGACCCCCTACCCGAGATCCGCCGGTTTTGACACCGACAGCGGCACCGCCCGATGCAGGGTGGGGTGGAGGGCTCTCCAAAGGTCGAGGCGGGTGCATGGGGAAGCCCTATCAGTCTATCTTTTCTTTCCTTGGAAGGGAACACAAACTTATCAAGCATGTTTCCTCACGAAGAATTGAAGGTACATAGCATACAACCATAGCCATGCAAGAGACCAAACAAGAAAGATCTCACTTACCAGCCATTAGCACACGTTTCTTGCTCTTTTTCTTGCCTTGGTTGTTTCCACCGGATGAACCCCCACTGTCCATCTCCTTCTTTCCTTGTCCTTTTTCTCTTCTCAAAGCTAGCTTTAGTGTTGCAATGCATGCATAGGTGCAGTGCGCACCAACCTCAATCCTTTTATAAGAGCATCTAAAGTTGGACTTGTCAAATTCGACCCCTCAAACGCTCACGGATGCACCCGATCACGTCCGTGGACAGTGACTGGTCACGCCTCAAAAAATGCATTCCACATCCGGAGACCTCAAATTAGAAATCTCAAATCCATATTATTACATGCAACGTGAAACCAATCTAAGTGGAGCTCATCCGGTTGCGCTTCTCGCTCGCCTGGCTCCACCCTGGCCATGTCTGGCGGCCGGCTGCGCTCCTCAGAGTGTTGGTCCAGTCACCGTCAAGGTAGAGTAGAGCATGGGACACGAGCCGGCTCACAGGACTCGAGGCGCCGCCATCTCCCATGCCATACTCTTCCTCACCGGAGCCCGGAACCCGAACAGTGCCGGTGGACGTCAGATCGATGACGGATCCGTCCGGGCCGAGACGAGCCGCCGACGTCCACCATGATGCGGTTGCGTTGCCCGGACTGATGTCCCGTGGGCCGCCGGAGAATGCGACTTAGCCTTGCCGACGTCCACTACCATGAGGGCTACCACCATCTCCCGCGCCCGGTGCCTTGCACGGCGGGCACGCCGTGCCATGGCCTCATGGGACGATGTTGCGTCCCCGATATCGGCGCGCCAATGGAGGGGTTGCGCGTCCGCCAATGCGTTCGGACACCAGACGGACCACACGGCCTCCGGCGAGGCAGCTACGGCTGGCCTAGCGCCGGATCCATGCACCATTTGGGCGGACACAATGGATTCCCGATGGATGGAGTACGAGCGCCGCCGTGCACGGGCCTCCTCCCGGGCACGGCGGAGTGCAAGACGGGCGGCCATCTCCTTCTCGGGGCCGTGTGGGATGAGCTCGGGGTCGATGGATCTAGAGCTGAAGGACTCGGATCAGCTGGCCGCCATGCCGGAGACGGCCTGAAGGAGCCGGAGATGAGTTTGGGTGGTAGAGGGAATTGGAGGGGAGGGGAGTGAAGTGGCTAGGGTTTGGTCCGGCGAGTGGATGGGAAGGAATTTATGTGGAGTCGGGTGGGCCAGCATGGGCCGAGTCTGACGCCATGGGTGTGCCAGGGCGCCTCCATATCCACCTCATATTTATACTGGATACGGGGGATGTCGGTCAGCCCGGGTGTTTGAGGGTCGTTTGAGGTGCCCGTCTAGTCAAAAAATTAGTGACCAGATGGCCCGTTCGGATGTATGAGATAGGTTTGAGACGCCCGGCTGTAGATGCTCTAAGAGGCTGACCGATACAACACATATATGCCTACGGCTAATTTGTTGCAGTGCACACATGCATGCACACATAAAAATTGATACACTCACGTCATGAAATATTTTGTATCCAGTCCCGCACATGAAAAACTGTAGCATAGTACACGTCAATCATGCAGCCCAAGCCCATGCAGTCTCGTCAATCATGCAACCCAAGCCCATGCAGTCTTCGTTGCATCATAGTACAGTTTACTAAGGGCATCTTCAATGCAAACTCTCAAACCACCCCATTTGTCCAGGCCACACAGTTCAGACGTGTTTTTTCATCTAACGCGGGCTTAGTCTCCGTCCGTTGGCCGCTCCAGACGTCTTTTTCCCCGCAAACTAGAACCAAACCGGGGGAGGGGGAGGGGGAGGGGGGCTTTGCGGGCGTCCAGACCACTACCTCGCGCACTTCCGACAACTGTGGCCCATCCAAAACCCTCTTCCTCCACCGTGGGCCGTGGCCTTTCCTGCCTAAAGCGGTCCTCCTCCTCCTCCTCCTCATTTTCAGCCTCATCCTCCTGGTTAGTCTCCTCCTCAGCATCTGTCGACTCGGTGCTATCTGTTTTCAAAGTACTCACAATGCTACTAGTGTCTTTATCCTCAACCACATTATGTGTGATGTTCAATGTTACAATCCCTGAAGTAACATACAGTACAGAGTACAGACCAAAATTAATTCGCAAGTCCACCCAAAGTTAAGAAAAATCGCAAGTACACTCGTCATCTGTCGGGGGTTGGGTGCTACATATGCCAAAGGATGGCTTATCATGGTGGGAGCGAGTAGAACGTCGCCGGTGCCAGGAAACGGGATGAGGCGAAGACATGCACGCTGGCGGATCTTACCCAACTTCGGGGCTCTCCGGGGAGATAACACCCCTACTGCTGCTCTGCGGGGTCTCCGCATGATCACTAAGGCAAAGTGAGTACAAGGTTGCTCCTAGAGCTGTATTCTGGAGGTAGGAGAAGGCAGGGCTAGCTCTCTCCTCCCTGTATGATCTGGTCTAGTGCTAATGGATTCGAACCATTTGCATGGGTGCCCCGGGGGGTTTATATAGGCCTACCCCCTGGGGGTACAATGGTAATCTAGCTGGGCGCGGGGTCCCAGTCGTCTGTCTCACAGGCCGCCATCTTCTCCGCCGACTGCTGGGGCCCACCGACTGGTGAGCCCCGCCGATGGGTCCGATACTGTAGCCGTGCTTCTAATGACACAGGCTTGGTCATGGGGTCGTGGCAACAGTACCGCTGTCTATCGGACGATCACTGTCGCCATTTTCCGTCTTATCTGGTTAATGGCGTGTGGGGCCCGTGGGAAGGGCCGGCCGACTCCAGGGGATCCGACTCCCACGGGTCCGTCTTCGGGGTGCTCCTAGCCGTCTTCTGTTCTCTCGCTGACGGGCGGGTCCCGCCGTCTCTGGGTCGTACAGGTAGGCCGTCGTGGCCACAGTGCGCCGCCACTGTGGCTGAAGTCAGGGCAGGCATGGCAACAGTGCCGCGCCATGCTGGAGATCTCCAGTGATACGGCATACTGTAGCCATGCCAGCCCCTCGTAAGCAAGGCGTGACGGCCACGCTGTGACCGAACCCCGCATCGCCCATCGTGGCGAAGGTAGGTGACGGGTGGACTCACGGGCCGACTCTTTACAGCCGTCTTCTTTGGAAGTCGCCGGCCATGAGCCGGCTTATCTTGGAGTTGCCGTCTGGGACTCGGCTTATCTTGGAGTCGCCGTCTGGGACTCGGCTTGAGGGGCGCAGCCTGCCCCGATGTCTTGAAAGGCTCTGGGGCTCGGGTTAGCCTACCCGTGGCCCATTACTCCGACAGTAGTCCCCGAAGCTGGTGAGGCTCCGAGAGCGACACGTTGTGGGGCCTCAACAGTTTCATTCTTCTGGTGGTGGAATCTGGGCTTCGCTTGCCGTCTTCCTCCGGGCCGACTATTCGGAGTCGGATCCGCAGAGGGCCGTCTTGCTCCGTAAAGAGTTCAAAAGCCATGGCAGGAGATCAGGCGGCGTGCCTGATACGCTTCCCCGTAGCCGCCCGCCGTGGTCGTGTCACGCGGCGCCACGCGGCAAGGGCATTCTGCCTACCCACGCGCGCGACGGGACAGGCCGTCAGGCGGGGCCCGCCACTACCGCGCCTCGGCACGCGAACGGATCCGTTGCGGCCGTGCGGACGGTTGGGTGTCCCATGTTTTTACTGCATGCAGTAACTTCGTGGGGTAAATCGTGGGGGGCGTGGGGTCCCGTGCGCAGTTAATCCCACGCCCGCCCCATCGGCTTCTCAGCCTGCAAGGCTATAAGTATTCGGGGGGAGTGGAGCGGCAAAGCACGCGCGCCCATCTTCCCTGCTCCCCCGCCTCCTCTTGCCTCCTCTGCTCTTCTTCTTCGCCGCCGTCGTGTAGAACCACACCGTGCAAACGGCGATGAGCTCCTCCTCCGCCGCCGCAGCTTCTGCCGTGCGCTCCGGCGTGTGGGACGGCTCGGAGGTAGACAATGACCTCATCGAGTTTCTTCGCAAGACGCGCTGCCTCCCCGGTGCAAACCTCATGCGAGCCCGCGCTGCACCGGCGAGGGAGATATCGCCGGCGCCGGAGGAGGGCGAGCGGGTCATCTTCCGCTCGCACCTCATGCGCGGCCTGGGGCTGCCGGCGAGCGGTTCTTCCGCTCATTCTTGGAGTTCCACGGGCTCCAGCCGCACCACCTCACCCCGAACACGATGGTGTTGCTGGCTTCCTTCGCCACCCTGTGCGAAGGCTTTCTCGGTGTTCTCCCCACCATCGATCTGTCGGGAGAATTCTTCTCATTCAAGCTCGGCACGCACATCGCCGGCGTGCCGGCTCAATGCGGCGCCTTCATCGCGATGCGGCGATCGACGGACGACAATCCGTTTCCCTCCATCCCGCTGATCAAGTCGGTGAAGATGTGGCAGCGGTCGTACTTCTATGTGAAGAACGTTGCCCCCGACGGCGACTGGGTCAATCTGCCGCCTTATGAAGCCGGCGCACCGGCTGGGAGGCTCCCCAGCTGGTCTCATCGAGTCAAGACGCTGACTCCCGCCGGAGCCGCCGCCGTAGCGCGACTCCGAGTTCTGACGCAGTCGGAGGGCCTTGTTGGGGCCGACTTGCTGGCCGCCTTCGTGGCGCACTGAGTCCCCCCGCTCCAAGGCCGGCCTCATCTGATCAGTCAGATGAGCAACCACCGGGACCCGAGTCGGATGTGCACCAGGGAAATGCACCGCGCAGAGGTGGCAAACATGGTGAACCACATCGCGAACTGCGAGCTCGGGGAGGACTGGCAGTTCGGCAAGGAGCCGTACTCGCGCGCCAACCCCCCTCCAGTGGTAAGTCGCATCTCTTTGTTGCTTCATCTTCTTTATAGCCGAATCCGACTTCTGATTTTCATTGGTTTCTCTGAGTTAGAATCCCCTCATTCAGCCTGCAGCCGGTGTCGCAAGACCGCCCCGCGAGTTTGTCCCCGACCGAGCGGAGAGCAACATCGACGACCCCGACTTGGGGGCGGCGGCGATGGAGGCCGACGCCGAAGGCAGAGAAGGAGGAGCGGGAAGCGGCCTCAGGCCCTCGGCCACCTTCGCCGACTGGCCTGAAGACGACGCCGAAGGGGAAGTCATCCCGTGCCACCAGCCAAGGGTCGGCCCATCAGGCGCGGGTTCCTCCGCCGGCTTGGCCGGCCAAGGCGGCGTGAAAAGACGCCACGCCGGGCCGAGCTCGCTCGGCGGCAAGCCGAAGAAGTTCAAGGGGGCGGCCGCCGCGACCAAGCGGGAGGAAGCGGCCGCGAAGGCCAACCTCTTCCGTAAGGAAGTGAAGAGGCCGCCACTACTCTCTACGTAAGTGTTTCCGCCTTTGTCTTTATTTTCCTTTGGTGAGTCTTGTCCGAGTTCTTCTTTTACACTTTCTTCTTGCTTCAGGGCTCCCCTTACCCTTGAGAGGGTCGCCGTCCCCTCCGTCATGGGGTCGACCGAGACGTCCGCCAACACCCGGTGGGTCGACCCCGCCGCCGACCTCTGGGAGGCGACGGAGCGAAACGCGCGGGAGAAGCGCGACGAGGAGGAGGCCGACCGCCTGGAGAAGGCGGAGGCTGAGAAGGCGGCGGCCTCCCCCCAGAAGAAGCTGGAAGAGGCCGAAGCCGCTATTGCGGCCAGACGGCGAGCTGAGGAGGCTTCGCACCGCCAATCGGCGTTGCACGTCCTCCCGCTGTCCTCCTCACTGCCACCTCCGGGGTTCACGGGGCAGACTGGAGAAGCCGGCGCCGAGAACCCCATCGTGGAGAAGGAGAGCGGCGAGGCCTCCATGTCGGACACGCTTGTGCAGCCACCGCCGCCTCCACCGCCGTCTAGGAGCGCGCGTGGAAAACAGCCGACGGGACCTCCGGTGCCGCCGACTGAGGACGAGGTCGTGGCGACGCTGCTCCTTCAAGTCGCCTTGCCAGTGCGCCGCTGTCTTGAGAAGGCGACTTTGGCGCCGCGGCCCCTGGAGGTCGGTGCCGCCAGCTCGGCCATCCCAGACGCCGAGGCGACGAGCGCCGCGCCCGTTGGGTGGGTGCGCGAAGGCGGCACGGGCCCGCTGAACCAGACGCTTCTGGACATCCAGGCGAAGCTGCGAGCCGAAGGCGACGCCCTGCAGAACTGCACCAGGGCGCATCTGGCATCGCGGACGGCCGTCCGAGTATGTTTTCCTTTTTGATACTTGTTTTCCTTGTTGTTCTCTATGGGGGTGCGCTAGCGCACCCACTGGGTGTAGTCCCCGAGTTTCGGGCCGGCTGCTGAGCAGGCGGCTCGGAACTCCCTCTGGTGAGTTCCAAGCATTCATCTTTCTCTGAAATATTTATTGCAGGAGTATCACAATCTCCGCGCCACTGCCTTCAACCGTAATGTCGAGGAGTTGAGCAAGCGGACTGCCGACTTGACGGAGAGCCAGAGTGAGTTCTTCTTCTTCTTCGTGGGGGCGCGCTGGCACACCCGCGGGCTATAGTCCCCGAGATTCGGGCCGACTGCTGAGCAGTCGGGCCGGATCTTCTCAGCGACCTTCTTTTCTTGACGACTTTAACGTCTCTTTCTTTGTTCTTTTTCTTCTTCGTGGGGGCGCGCTAGCGCAACGGCGAGCTGTAGTCCCCGAGATTCGGGCCGACTGCTGACCAGTCGGGCCGGATCTTTCCGGCGACCTTCTTTGCTAACGACTTAACGTCTCTTTCTTTCGTTCTTCAGGAGCCAATGCCACTCTTCAGGAGCAGCTAGGCAAAGTCAACACCGCCTTGTGCTTCAAGGGGGAGGAGTGCAGCAAGCTTGCTGTGGAGCGCGACCTGCTGGCTGCGCAGCTGGCCAAGCAGAAGGAGCTGCTCAAGAAGGCGCAGGACGAGGCCGAGAAGAAGGAGGCTGCTCTTCTGGCCGAGTTCGAGAGCTAGCGCTCCTCCTGGACCGACAAGGAGGCGATGCTGACCTTCAGCTTCCATGAGATCGAGGCCATCGTCGATGGTGAGTTTCTTTTCTTCCTTTCTTTCTTTGAGTTTCCGACTATAGGTCGGGCTGACTTCTAATTTTTTGACTTGCTTCTTTTTTGTCTTTGCAGACTTCTTCCCCGGCCACTTGCTGACAGTCACTCAGGCCATCGAGGCTGATCGCGAGGCGCGGAGGGCAAGCGGCGCGGAGATCACCGCTAACGCTCCCCTGCCATCGACGAGCAGCTTCTGAGCATCGAGGTCCGTCTTTGCCCGGCCCATCGGCTGATGCACCGGCTTCAGCGTGCCAGCGCCCAGGCAGCTGCCGCTCTGTGGCCAGACATGCCGGCTCTGCGCACCGCCAGTCGGACTGCCGACTGGCTGGAGGTCGTAGCTGGCCGTCTTGAAGCTTGGAAGGGTTCCTCGGCCCGGGCCGGAGCGCGCCGGGCCTTGGAATTCATCAAGGGGTGGTATCTGGGGCTGGACCTGGACCGGCTGGCCGCGTTCCGGTCAGAGGCCCCGGCGGAGCTGGTGGCTGTGGAGGGCGCCCTTATCGAGCGTGCAGCGGCAATCGCCGACTACACAGACACTAGTGCCTTCATGCCTGAGCGGGCTGCGGGCGGCGAGGAGGTGCCGCCAGAGTGGTTCGGGATGAACCCGGACTACGGCGAGGACTCGGCGGAGGTGATCGACTCCAGCACCGAAGAGGAAGGCGAGGCGGAGGACGAAGGCGAGACGGAGGCGCCAGAAGACGGAGCGGCCGACCAGCCTCAGCTCGACCGCGCCTCCAGCAACGAGCCGCGTCTGACCGGGCCGGCTGCCGCTGGCGGCGATCAAGCCGAGACTGCCCAGTCGGCCGCCCCGGCGCCTGACACCGTTGTCTCCTCCGACCCTCTGAACCCGCCTACTGCTCCCTAGGCTGCCTTCTGGCTTTTACTTTATCTGCTCTAGAAAGTCTTTGAAGAACTTGTTAATTTGCACAATTCCACCCGCGGGGTGTATTTTGAACTTCTGTTTGAAGATTCGGCCAAGGGCCTATGTTATGTAAATATCAATTCGAGTTCTATCTTCCTTGCTTATTGCTTCTTTGGCTTTTTCCTTTGCCGCCTTCCCCTAGTCGCCGCTTTGTCAGCCGGCCGACCGCTCCGCGGACTGCCGCTGGATCAAATGCCTGGCTTCTTTGGAGAAGGCAAGTACTTGCCATTCACTGGAGTCTTTTTAATAAGTTGGAAAGAAAACGGCAAGCCGACTACTCATGAGTCGGTTTGTGAAAGGGGGCTGGAAGCTGGCTTAAGCTATGTTAATGATTTAGGTCCTTCGCGATTTTTCGTGTGAGGGCCCATTCATCCTTACTCCTGCCCACCGAATAGTCGCTCTACGAGCTGCGGCTTCTGGCAGGAGATAGCTTAGGCGCTGCACACTACTTGTCCGACTTCAGGAAACATTTCATAGCGCAAGACGGCAAGTCCCCGGGCCGACTAGTCGAACCCGGCGCCAAGCGGCGTAGCAAGAAGTAGCATACTCGAAGGCATAATTCTTATCATACAAATAACAAAAAGAGCAGTCCCCGAGCTCATCTCGGGGGGGCCAAAGTCTTGGTACTTTAATACAAAGGGGTAGCATGGTACATACTGCATCAACTGTAAAATCTTCGGAGGAGATTTGCATTCCACGGCCGTTCCGACTCTTTGCCAGAGTCATCTCTTTTGCGTGCTCGGGGCTTTTGAGCGTCAATCAAGTAGTAGGAGTCGTTGCCAAGTACTTTACTGATGATGAAGGGGCCTTCCCAAGGTGCCGACAGCTTGTGCTGGCCGGCTGTCCACTGGATCAGCCGGAGCACAAGGTCGCCTTCTTGGAAAGATCTTGGCCTGACCTTCCTGTTGTAGTATCGGCGCAGGCTCTGCTGGTAGATGCCGGACCGGCTGAGTGCCAACAGCCGGTCCTCTTCCAGCAGATCGACGCCAAATTGATGTGCTTCTTCTGCTTCCTCCTCGGTGTACATGGTGACTCGCGGGGAGTCGAACTCTATGTCCGTTGGGATGACGGCTTCAGCACCGTAGACGAGGAAGAAAGGCGTGAAGCCGGTTTACTTGTTTGGGGTCGCGCGCAGACTCCAGAGGACGGCTGGCAGCTCCTCAAGCCAACAGCCGGCCGAATGGTCTAGTGGTTCGACCAGGCGGGGCTTGATGCCAGATAGGATGAGGCCGTTTGCTCGCTCCACCTGGCCGTTTGACTGCGGATGGGCAACAGACGCTAAGTCCAGTCGGATGCCCTGCGTTGTGCAGAAACGGACAAAGGCGCCTTTGGCGAAATTTGTGCCATTGTCGGTGATGGTGTTGTGTGGTATGTCGAACCGAGTCGTGATGTCGGTGATGAAAGTTACTACAGTCGGAGCATTCAACTTCTTGATGGGTTTTACTTCTATCCACTTGGTGAATTTGTCCACCGCGACAAGCAGATGAGTTAGGCCGCCTCGTGCCATCTTGAATGGTCCTACCATGTCCAGGCCCCAAACCGCAAATGGCAGGCGATGGGGATGGTCTTGAGTGCGCAAGCCGGCTGAAGCGGTTTGGAACGGAACATCTGGCATCCCTTGCAGTTTTGGACTAATTCCTTGGCCTCTTCCAAGGTAGTCGGCCAGAAGAAACCATGCCGGAAGGCTTTGGTGACGAATGCTCTTGAGGCCGCATGGTGGCCGCACTCGCCTTCATGGATGTCTCTAAGAATTGCTTGGCCTTGTTCTGCCTCGACGCAGCGTTGGTAGACACCAGTAACGCTGCGCCTGACCAGCTCTCTGTTGACTATGGTGTAGGCTGCCGCTCGGCGTTGCACTTGCCGAACCAAGATTTCATCGGTTGGCAGCTCTCTTTTTACTAGGAACTTGAGGATGGGCTACGCCCATGAGGGTGCTGCTATTTCTTCAATTGCCACTATTGCGACTTGGACAAGGGCGGCTGGGCTAGGAGGCGGCAGGTTGGAGTCCTCGGCCGCTTGCTGGATCGGCAAAGTCTCCGGGCCGACTGGCGCAGTTCCTGAGCCGACTGGCGCAGTCCCCAGCCGAGCTCTGGAGTCTTCGGGCTGACTATCGCAGTCCCCGGGCTAGGTTCTGAAGTCCCTGGGCCGGCTTCGACTGCGGTTTTCTTGGAGCCGTCTGTAAGAACTCTCGTGCCGTCTGCGGGTGCTCTTGAGTCGGATCCGACTTCTTCGGGGGGAGCCGGAACAAAGATGGAGTCTGATTCTGGTGAAGGCTTGATAGACGGCTTGAGGAGGCGCTGAAGGGCGACGCCGGATGGTATCGCTTGGCGTGTGGAGCCGACCCGTGTCAGGGCGTCTGCTTGGTCATTGTCATTTCTTGGCACGTGAAGGAATTCGCACCCCTCAAAATATCCACTGAGTTGCTACACCAGGAAGCAGTAGCTCACCATGTTTGCATCTTTGGCGTCCTAGTCGCCAGACGACTGCTGGACCACCAAATCGGAGTCGCCATAGCACAGGATCCGGCGGATGCCGAGTTCTTTGGCAAGCCGGAGCCCGTGAATGAGCGCCTTGTACTCGGCAACGTTGTTGGAGGCGGCGAAGTGGACCTGCAGCGCATACTTGAGCTTGTCGCCTTTAGGGGAGGTGAGGACGACGCCGGCTCCCAAGCCGGTGCACATCTTGGAGCCATCGAAATGCATCCGCCAATGAGTGGAGTCGGGCGCTGGCGGCAGGTACTGGGTCTCGGCCTAGTCTACAAGGAAGCCGGCCAGTGCTTGTGACTTGATGGCGGTGCGGGGCTGGTAGTAGATGGTGTAGGGAGCCAAATCTATGGCCCATTTGGCCACTCGGCCCGAAGCATCTCGGCTTCCAATGATCTCGGCCAGTGGAGCTGTGCAGACCACAGTGATTGGATGTTCTTGGAAGTAAGGCTTCAAATTCTTGGCGGCAAAGTGCACGCCGTAGCACATCTTCTGGTAATGGGGGTAGTTCTGCTTGGAGGTCGACAGTACCTCGCTCAGGTAATATACTGGTCTCTGTACAGGGAGCGCCTTGCCTTCCTCCTTGCGTTCAACTACAATGACTGTGCTGACTACTTGGTTGGTGGCGGCAATGTATAGGAGCATAGGCTCTTTAGGAGTCGGAGCCGCCAGCACAGGGGGAGTAGTCAACATCTTCTTCAACTGGAGAAATGCTTCATCTGCTTTGTGGTTCCACTCGAAAAAGGTGGTCTTCTTCATCAGTTGGTACAAAGGGAGAGCCTTCTCGCCCAGCCGACTGATGAATTGGCTGATGGACGCCAAGCAGCCGGTGAATTTCTGCACATCTAACAGTCGGCGGGGGACTTCCATCCTCTTGATGGCTTTGATCTTTACAGGGTTGCACTCTATGCCGCGTTCAGAGACCAGGAAGCCAAGGAGCTGGCCGGCTGGTACTCCGAAGACGCACTTCTCGGGGTTGAGCTTGATTTGGAATCGGCGCAGGTTCTCAAAGGTTTCTTGGAGATCTTCCAACAGTGTCCGACGCTTTTCCGTCTTCACCACCACATCATCTACGTAGACATGGGCGTTTCTGCCGAGTTGCTTGAGGAGACACTTCTGCATGCAATGCTGAAAGGTGGCGCCGGCATTCCTCAAGCCGAACGTCATAGTCAGGTAGCAGAAGGCTCAAAACGGTGTGATGAAGGCAGTCTTCAGTCTGTCTGCTGGGTTCAGCTTGATCTAGTGATATCCTGAATATGCATCTAAGAAGCTCAACAGCTCGCATCCGGCTGTGGAGTCTATCACCTGATCAATTCTCGGCAAAGCAAATGGGTCTTTGGGGCAAGCTTTGTTGAGGCTAGTGTAGTCAATACACATCCGCCACTGCTTGTTCTTCTTCAACACCAGGACCGGGTTTGCTAGCCATTCTGGAAAAAACACCTCCATAATGAAGCCGGCTACTAGGAGTCGGGCTATCTCTTCTCCAACAACTCTTCTCTTCTCTTCTGACAAGCGGCGCAAGGGCTGGCTGACGGGTTTCACATCAGATCGGACATGTAACTTGTGCTCGGCGAATTCCGTCGGTACACCTGGCATGTCTTTAGGGGACCATGCGAAGATGTCTCGATTCTCACGGAGGAAATTGACGAGCTCGCCTTCCTATTTGCTGTCTAGGTTCGCACCTATGACAGCGTGCCTCTCCGGGTGCTCCGGGTCCAAAGGTATCCTCTTTGTTTCTTTAGCCGGCTTGAACGAACCCTCAGCTTCTGACTCCTTGGGGTCGGGCGACATCTCTGGCTGCTTGCCGGCCATCGCCACAACCCGATCAAGAAGTCGCCTCTCAGCTACGATCACCAGGGACTCGGCCAGCCGACTACTCTCAGCCGCGCAGGCGGACGACTTCCTGTAGTCGTCGGCTACGGTCAGAATTCCCTTCGAAGTCGGCATCTTCATCTTGAGGTAGGCGTAGTGGGAGACCGCCATGAACTTGGCCAAAGCAGGTCGGCCAAGCAATGCTTGGTATGGGCTTTCAAGGTCCACCACTTCAAACCAGACTGGCTCTCGCGAAAATGATCTTTGTCTCCGAAGAGGACGTCTATCAGGATCTTGCCGATTGGCGAGCAAGAAAGGCCAGGTACAATGCCGTGGAACACAGTTCGGCTGCTCTGAAGCTATCTTTGCTTGATTCCTAATTTTTCCATGGTATCCTTGTACAAGATGTTGATGCTACTGCCTCCGTCTATCAACACTCACGAGAAGCGAGCGGCCCACCTATCTGTGGCCAAGGTGGCGCTTAAAACCAAGGCGTAGGAGCCCGGATTCGGCATCACCTCTGGGTGATCAGCTCTGCTCCAACTGATAGGCTTCTCGAACCAATGCATAAACTCCGGAGTATCTGATGCTACTGCATTTACTTCTTGCTGCTGCAGCCGTCTGTTGCGTCGATCATCAGCCACACTGGTGAACACTACATAGGCTCCGTGCTCTTTCGGGTACTCATCTTGTACGGCGCCGACTAGCCTGGCAGCCGGCTGCTGGGGCGGCTGCGGAGGCGGCGGCCCAGCAGGCGGAGGAGGAAGAAGGGCGTCTCCCTTGGCGATTCTGGTGAGCTAGTGGTATTTTCGGGTGGTATGGTTTGACGGCTTCGCGCCGCTGTGGAACTTGCAGGGACCATCCAGAGTCTGCTCGTAAGAGAAGGCCGGCAACCAGTTTGACTTGCCACCTTTCTGTCGCTTCGCCGGAGGCTACCCCTCAGGCTGTTGGTCTTCGACGGTCGCAACCTGCCGACTGCTGGAAGTCGGCTGTGGGGCCTTGCGCTTGTGATCATTCTGTTGTTGTCACCGACTGGTATCTCCAGCCGGAGTTCTGGGAGCTTGAGGGGCCACTTTGCCAGTCACACTAACTTAAATCTCTGTCTTCATGGAGGAGTCGGCCGTCACATACTTGTCTGCTATGACCAGCAACTCATCGAAGGTCTCTGGCTTGTCGCAGAGGAGCCTGTGCTTGAGGACAGTGCCTTCTCTGCACCCGGCGGTGAAGTACTCGATAGCCTGCACCTCGTGCACACCCTCGCAGGAGTTCCGAAGCTCGCCCCATCGTGTGAGGTAGTCGCGAGTCGACTCGTCTTGGCCTTGCACGCACAAGGAAAGCTGACGCGGCTTGGGGGTCGCTTGTACGTGCTTGTGAAGTTGCGGATGAAGGCCTCGGTGAAGTTGACCCAACTGTTCATGCTGCGGGGCTTCAAACTGTTCAACCATGTCCGGGCCATGCCCTGGAGCATGAGTGGAACATACTTCACGGCAACACGCTTGTTGCCGTTTGCTATGTTGAAGGCTGTGGAGTAGTCAACTAGCCAATCTTCCAGCTTCACAGAGCTGGTGTACTTGGGCGTGTCTCGGGGGAGCGTGAATCCTTTGGGAAAGGGCTCGTCTCGGATGCGGGGTCCGAAACAGGGCGGGCCCAACTCGTCTTCTTCTTCGAGCGCCAGGGATCGGTGAAGTCGGTCGATCCGGTGGCGGGCATCGTTCTCTCCGACTCCCTCTCGGCGGCCAAGGCGGTCGCCGAGAGTCGGATGCTCAACAGGCGGCGGGGAGACTCGTCTTTCTCTTCATGGTGGGGGAGGCAGATAGTCGCCCTGCCGTTCCACCGCTCTGTGGCAGCCGTCTTGGTCGCGCTCGATGGTGATGCGAGTCCGACTGTGGCTGACAGCTGGATCCCTCTCTTTTCTTCCACGGACATCACCAGTCGGCGTCCGAGACATCGCGCCTTGATCTCGGCGGGGAGGCAAGTCGTCGTTTTGTCGTTGCGGCGCCTCCGTGCGGCAGCCGGCTTCGTTCTGCGCGGTAGCCGCTTTGAGGAGCCGCTGGACCCGCTCGGTCATCAGGCGGCGCTCTTCGCCTTCGAAGTTGTCTAGCTCGCCCGCCGCCGCCTAGGCGGCGCAGATATTCTCTGCAAGCGTGGCATACACGGGGCGATCGGCCCCGAACAGGTTGGTGATGGCCACGCCGCGTTGCCGGACCGCGCCTAGGCGGCTAGGCCCAGTCGGGGCTGGCGAGCCACCCACAGCGCGATCAATCCCATGCTGGTAGGCCTCTGACAAGCGTCTCATGCTTGCCAGCTTCTTTGCACCTTCGATGAGCTGAAGGCGGCATGCCTCCAGCGTCTCGGTGTCAGCGTCCTCCAGAATGGGCGCAGTCAGGTCTCGCGGAGCCGCGTCGAGTGGATTGTGAGCTCCCTCACCGGAGTGCTCGCCATGACTGATAACGAGCACCTCTGTGACGATGCTTCCGCCGCTCTCCTCGCGAGGGAGCGGCTCGTCGTAGATCACCACATTGGTGGGGAACGTGTCGAGCGACACACTGTCGGAGTCGACCAGCATCGGATCGGTGGAGCCTACGGACTCCAAGTCCACGGCGGGCTCGCCGACGATGTGGAGTTGGTCGACGAGGCCCGCGAGGAGGCTTTCGGGGCCCCCCGTGCCTGCATCGGATGCAGGCTCGCCGGAGATGCAAACCTCGCCGAGAAGATCGGCGAGGCAGCTCGCTGCGCAGGCGTCGTCGATGCCTTGCAACGCGTCGGGGCAAGCGCCATTGGGCGTGCCAGGCTGGCTACGCTCGCTGGGGAGGAAGAGGATTCCCGTCTAGAGCAGGTCTCCGGACGATGGTGCACCTCGCCCCACGGTGGGCGCCAAATGTCGGGGGTTGGGTGCGACATATGCCAAAGTATGGCTTAGCATGGTGGGAGCGAGTAGAACATCACCGGTGCGAGGAAACGGGATGAGGCGAAGACATGCACGCCGACGGATCTTACCCAGCTTTGGGGCTCTCAGGGGAGATAACACCCCTACTGCTGCTCTGCGGGGTCTCCGCATGATCACTAAGGCAAAGTGAGTACAAGGTTGCTCCTAGAGCTGTATTCTGGAGGTAGGAGAAGGCAGGGCTAGCTCTCTCCTCCCTATATGATCTGGTCTAGTGCTAATGGATTCGAACCATTTGCATGGGTGCCCCGGGGGTACAATGGTAATCCGGCTGGGTGCAGGGTCCCAGCCGTCTGTCTCACAGGCCGTCGTCTTCTCCGCCGACTGCTGGGGCCCACCGACTGGTGGACCCCGCCGACGGGTCCGATACTGTAGCCGTGCTTCTAATGACGCAGGCTTGGTCATGGGGTCGTGGCAACAGTGCCGCTGTCTATCGGGCGATCACTGTCGCCATTTTCCGTCTTATCTGGTTAATGGCGTGTGGGGCCCGAGGGAAGGGCCGGCCGACTCCAGGGGATCCGACTCCCACGGGTCCGTCTTCGGGGTGCTCCCAGCCGTCTTCTGTTCTCTCGCTGACGGGCGGGTCCCGCCGTCTCTGGGTCGTACAGGTAGGCCGTCGTGGCCACAGTGCGCCGCCACTGTGGGAGAAGTTAGGGCAGACATGGCAACAGTGTCGCGCCATGCTGGAGATCTCCAGCGATACGGCATACTGTAGCCATGCCAGCCCCTCGTAAGCAGGGGGTGACGGCCACGCTGTGACCGTACCCCGCATCGCCTATCGTGGCGAAGGTAGGTGACGGGTGGAGTCACGGGCCGACTCTTTACAACCGTCTTCTCTGGAAGTCGTCGGCCATGAGCCGGCTTATCTTGGAGTCGCCGTCTGGGACTCGGCTTATCTTGGAGTCACCGTCTGGGACTCGGCTTATCTTGGAGTCGCCGTCTGGGACTCGGCTTGAGGGGCGCAGCCTGCCCCGATGTCTTGAAAGGCTCTGGGGCTCGGGTTAGCCTACCTGTGGCCCATTACTCCGACATCATCCCAAGAGGTAGGTTGCACATTCTTGATTTGCCGATTTCCCCGCTCTTCTGCATGGTAGATAAATTGTATGTATATCGAATACATTATTAACGTCTCCTAATAAAAATATGCAATCAAGCAAAGTATATTGATACAATTTATGTCTAGCAAGCCCAAACAAACTTTTAGGAGCTCCTAAGTTGTTGGTCTAAAGTGTACAATTAGTTTTAGTTAATGGATTAATGAACCATTTCACTCTTTTCAAAACATAATATTGACATTTTAATTTAACTGGTATTTTTTTCCTGCAGAACCATGCGAGGTTCTCTACGAAGAAATAGGAACAATGTTGGGAAGAAGCAGGGTACGTGAGACTTGATACGTATGAGTCAGGAAATATTAGAAGCAGAGAAGATAGTAGAAGTCTTGTATGCACACAAAATATGTCTTAATTTATCTTTGTTTTTCAGCATGTGGTAAGCAGTACTTCTGTGTCAACGTGTGTGACAACAAACTTTCTTGGAGAGCATAGTAGATGGTATTTAATTGATATCGTAGTTTTCACTTTAGAAATCAAATATAGTTTTTTAAATTAATTTATTTTTCAAGGGTGATGCCTCAAGAACACTAATCTTATGTCAACTGAACTAAACGATTAGCATCTCATGATGCAAGAGACAGTGGGAGCGGAGTATGCCTAATTAGCACTCTGAAATACTGATTTCCTTGACGTGGTAGCACTCAACAGAGCTAACGATTTATGCTTTGCATTTGCACTGTAAACAAAATTAAAGGCAATATTCATCCCACAAACCATTTTCTCTTTGTTTGAGGTAAAGAAGGGATTTCATTCATTCAGCTAGATCAAAACAATTCACAGAGTCCGAGGCAAGCAAATCTTGGTGGGACATGCCCGAGCCAGAATGATAGTCCTATCTAAAGCTTGAAATGAACAAAGCGAAAGGTCTTCAAACTCCAATTTTCTCACGGTAAATACACTGAAAAATGATAATCGAGATGACTTAACAAGAATTGCCGCTACAAAAGTGGATCAACAATGTTGCATCAACATTTTTATACTAAAATTATATATTTTTGAAAATTATTTTATAATAGTTTATATGCCTATGTGTCATAGTTTACCATATAATAATATAATCTAAGATTTTTATATGACTGTAATGCAATTACTGGAATACTAAAATTTAACCTATTTCTTATAACAACAATTATGATTGAATCATTTTTCATAATTACATAAGTTCTAGTGTATACGTGTGTGTTCATTTATATTTAAAAAATATTAATCATATTGTATATCTCTTAGGTCTGATTAATATCTTAATAGTGGTTTTCTTGTGTATTTTTAGGTACATATAATTATAGAAGCTTCTACATTATAAATCAAATCATGGAGAAATGTATCTTGCAATGTGGGTTCAATACTAAAGTGATAACATGTGCATGGGCCGTACTAGATATCACCACTTATATTTATCACGGATGAACATGAAAATGCTTGCGACTATACTTCTCATAAACAAGATTTGATTTTTTGATATGCTCATCCGAAATAGTCTTGGTTTCGTCCCGTCTATACAAGAGCTTCTGCAAGTTTCTAGGATAAAATATTTTTCACGAAATTATATATAAAATCTAGTTACTAGGATCTAGTACAACATGTATGATATTTTTATTCGAATAAGAGTATTACCCTCGACCTCTGCATCAAAATGATTCATGCAACCATCTTTATTAGTTTATTCACCAGACAAAAATGGATACAAAGATACACCCAAAGCCACATTCGAAGCGAACAAGGTCGCTACTCCAACAAGTATAAATATGTGCCGTGACCGCATAAGCAGATACCATCTAATCTGGTGGCATCAAGAAGTCGCCTACCTAGCAAGCTAAGAGTACCAACCAGTCTAGGTGCCCCACAACACGCACCACATGCGCATGCTCTAGGGCTCGCCGCCGCCATCTTTCGCCGTCCCATCTTCATGAGGCATCATTGCATAGATCTTGCTAGTCCCACCTGTCGTTCACGTCACCATAATGCCACACAGCGCTACCATCCTAAGCGCGTTCATCCACACGTGCCCATAGGCGACACTCCGCTGCACCATGTAGCCAAGTCCCATCGTCGGCCTAGCAATAGATGTAACACCCCTCTTCCTCTTGTCCCCTCCACCAACTCCTTCTCCAAAACGATGCCCCCACGAGGGAGAACGACACCGAAGGCGTTGTCATCGTCCAGTCCAGGAGACTGAGATCTGGTGTTTCCTCCCAAACATCCTGGCCGTGTTCACGCAACTTGCAACAACGATGCCTCAACAGGGGAATGACGTTGGAGATGTCGTCATCGTCCGCTATGACCGAAGTCACACTACAAGAAATATGTCAACTATTGACCTTCTGTCAGTGACCCTGGAAGAATTGGTCATAGATCTATGACCATTTCAGACCAATTGGTCAAAAGCTGTTCGGGGGGCTCCAAACCCTAAACCATTGCGACCATTTTGGTCAGAAAGGTCGTAATTTCCTTACACGAAATGGTCACAAAGCAAACAGTGCTAGTCCGCTGCCTTATTTCTAGTTGTTAATGACCAATATAGATGGTCATAGCCTTGTAGATTGTGGTGGGTTATGATGACTAGGCGCCATCTCATCAGTTTTGCCTATGTGTCATGTCCATGTGGCAGTTTTTGCCCTAGGTTGTGAAGCAACCTATATTTATGTTATTCCAAAAATTCCCCAAAAAATTCTCATAAATATTTTGGATCATATCTTCATCAAATATGTCAAAAACATTCCTTGCCTAGTTCAAAAATAATTCGAAAATATTCATTTTCCTATTCTGTTCAGAGTAGCACTTTGTGAAGGAAGTACCACATTGGCATGTCCAAATGGTATCCATTTTCTACAGTGGTTTCCTATGCCCAAATAACCATCCTCCACCAAATGCCAGCTCAATCCATTCATTATTTTGAGCCCAGCTTCAACATTCGTATTTATGTCCAGTGTGGTACTTTGTAAAGCAAGTACCACCTAGGCTCCTCCTTTTGAGGTGAAAATTTGTGAAGACGGTCTTCTTAGTAACTGATCATCCTCAGCCAAAACTCACACCCATTAGCCATGTGCATTTCCCGTACCGTAAATCAAACACTTGGCTGCTTATTCATGTTTGAGCATCGATCGGTCCCCTTGTGAGAATCTTATGTTGTGATTTTCTTCCTAGCACCTACTTGGGGAGTGCCCAACCCACTAGACATGCCTAGTCCACCCAGAACACATGGCAACGCCACAGTCACGCGGTGACCACGCGGCGGGCATGCGAGCCTACGCGCTCTAGAGTTGGGGCCCTCGGCCATCGTACAAACCTCGATGTCTCGCCATCAAACCATGTATTTCTGATTAAATAGATACTTATTTACCTAGAAATGATTTTTGGAAAAAATAAAGAGCAAACTATGAGGCAGCTGCAGTTCAAATTTGACCCGCTTCCAGCTGAACCGACGGGAATTTGTCTTTTTCACCAGAGGTGGATAAATTTTTTTGACACCCAACCATTTTGTCAATTGTGCATTAAATATGGCCTAGTATTTTATAAAATTGATTAGGTCCAATTTTGCAACAAATATATGGTAGGTCCTTCACAAAAAAAAACTCATTTCAGGCACTCAGGAAATGGAAAATGGTTTTTTCGTCCAAAGAAAATGAAAACTTCCTTAGGCAACATTGTTTGCCATTCCAATATGCACCCTTGTGCAAAATATGAGATCATTTGAACAAACTATGCCATGAATGTGGCGATAAGATTGATCATTTGGCTTGAAAGCCATGAATCTTCACACTTGATAACTCATTTCTGAGAACACTTTTTTAAAATAATTACCGTATTACAAGTTTATTATTTTTCCTGGAAACTTGCTCACATATAATGACACAATGGAAGGTTTTCCAATTTTTTTGATTTTTTTTTGAATTTTTTATGCCCGTTTCAAAATGCTGTCAAAGCGGCGGGAATGACCGTTCCTAGCTAGTGGTTGAATCTTGTAATTTTTTTTGGCGTTTCTCTGATGAAATAGATACTTATTTACCTAGAAATGATTTTTGGAAAAAATAAAGAGCAAACTACGAGGTAGCTACAGTTCAAATTTGACCCGCTTCCATCTAAATCGATGGGAATTTGTTTTTTTCACCAGAGGTGGATCAAAACTTTTGACACCCAACCATTTGGTCAATTGTGCATTAAATATGGCCTAGTATTTTAGAAAAATGATTTGGTCCAATTTTGTAATAATTATTTGGTAGGTCCTTCACAAAAAAACCTCATTTGGGGCACTCGAAAAATGGAAAATGGCTCTTTTGTGCAATGAAAGTGAAAACTCCCTTAGGCAACATTGTTTGGAATTGCAAGATGCACCCTTGTGCACAATATGAGATCATATGAACAAACTATGCCATGAATGTGGCCATAAGATTGATTATTTGGCTTGAAAGCCATGAATCTTCACGCATGATAGCTCATTTCTGAGAACACTTTTTAAAAATAATTTCTGAATTACAAGTTTATTATTTTTCCTGGAAACTTGGTCACATATAATGACACAATGCGAAGGTTTTCCAATTTTCTGTTTTTTTTTTGAATTTTTTATGCCCGTTTCAAAATGCGGTTAAAATGGCAGGCTTAACCGTTCCTATCTAGTGGTTGAATCTTGGAAAACTTTTGATGTTTCTCTAATGAAATAGATACTTATGTATCTAGAAATGATTTTTGTAAAAAATAAATAGCAAACTATGAGGCAGCTGCAGTTCAAATTTGACCCGCTTCCAGCTGAATCAGCGGGAATTTGTCTTTTTCACCAGAGGTGGCTCAAATATTTTGACACCCAACCATTTGGTCAATTGTGCATTATATATGGCCTAGTATTTTATAAAAAATGATTTGGTCCAATTTTGCAACAAATATATGGTAGGTCCTTCACAAAAAAAACTCATTTTGGGCACTTGAAAAAAATGGAAAATGAACTTTTCGTCCAAAGAAAATGAAAACTTCCTTAGGCAACATTGTTTGGAATTCCAAGATGAACCCTTGTGCATGATATGAGATCATTTGAACAAACTATGCCATGAATGTGGCCATAAGATTGATCATTTGGCTTGAAAGCCATGAATCTTCACGCATGATAGCTCATTTCTGAGAACACTTTTTTAAAATAATTTCCGTATTACAATTTTATTATTTTTCCTGGAAACTTGATCACATATAATGACTCAATGCGGAGGTTTTCCATTTTTTATTTTTTTTTATTTTTTATGCCCGTTTCAAAATGCGGTCAAAACGCCGGGCTTGACCGTTCCTAGCTAGTGGTTGAATCTTGGAATTTTTTTGGTGTTTCTCTAATTAAATAGATACTTATGTACCTAGAAATGATTTTTGGAAAAAATAAAGAGCAAACTACGAGGTAGCTACAGTTCAAATTTGACCCGCTTCCAACTGAATCAGCGGGAATTTGTCTTTTTCACTAGAGGTGGCTCAAATATTTTGACACCCAACCATTTGGTCAATTATGCATTAAATATGGCCTAGTATTTTATAAAAATGATTTGGTCCAATTTTGCAACAAATATATGGTAGGTCCTTCACAAAAAAATCTTATTTCGGGCACTCAAAAATGGGAAATGAAATTTCCGTGCAAAGAAAATGAAAACTCCCTCAGGCAACATTGTTTGGAATTACAAGATGCACCCTTGTGCACGATATGACGTCACTTGAACAAACTATGCCATGAATGTGGCCATAAGATTGATCATTTGGCTTGAAATCCATTGATCTATCATAACATTTGGGCATTTCTGTGATGGCTGATGTTTGACGACGGTGGTGACAATTTGTTGATGCGAGGGGTGTCGAAGCTCTTGGTGTGGGGTAGTGATGCGTGGCGACGCAGGCTCCCGGGTGGTGTCCACCGGTCATGTACACGAGGATGGTGTCGCAAGGTTGCCGGGGGTTGCAGCAGAAGGTGGTGCTGCAAATAGTCACCGGTGATGCAACATAGCATCGCCGCGGACTGCGGGTGCTGTGATCCAACATTGTCGGGACCGACGGAGTTGCAATGAAGCATTGTCAGGCCGCGAGTGTTGTGATGTAATATCGTCGAGGGTCGCCGGAGTTGCAACGAATCCTCCCCAAGTTTGTCAATAGTGAATAATATTTTTTAAAATGAAGTGGTGCCCTTTTGCAGCAAATATTGGATAGGTTATTTACATGGGTGAGAAAATATGTAAGAGAAAAAAAAGAAAAAAAACAATTGCATAAGCTTAATCATCATTGGTGGAAACATGTGTGCCATGGATCGATGACATGGCACAGATCCATCCATCCATCTTTTCATCCCACATCCATCCATCCATCCATCCATCCACCCACCCACCCACCCACAGTCCCACACCCACCCGCTGTGTCCCACCCACCCACCCAATGTGCCGGATGCAGAGAGAGAGAGAGAGCTCTCCTCCTCCCCTTCCAGATCGCCGCCGCCACCTCCCCTTCCCTCGCGCCGCCACCACCACCGTCCCTCCCTCCCTCGTGCCGCCCATTCATCCGAGCCTGACGACGCCAGATCCACGCGCCGCCCATCGTTTCCCATCTTCCGCTCCCTTCCTCCACCTCCCGCAGCAGATCCAGCGCCCTGCAGCCTCGGCGTCGCGGCCGGCTGGCTCGCCGGCGCGCGCGTGCTTCGATGCGCGCCGCTCCGTCGAGCTGGCCGGACCATGACGGCATGCGACCTAGGGTTTGCAGGATCCCTTCCCCACCGCATCGCCACCCCAAGCCACCTCCCTTCCCTAACCCTACAACCGTACCTCAACCTGCGCCGCAACCCGTTGGATCCCCCTTCTCCGCTGCCGCTCCCGCTCCCTTTTCCCCATCGCTTCCGCCACCTCTGCTCGCTACACAACAGCCACACGGCCATCCCCATCCAGATCCGACTGATGGCGCCAGCGGGAGGGGCGACGGTTCGGCGTCGGCGGTGTCCGACTCGTCGGCCAGGGACTGGCGGCTGGCCAGGGTGCGGGAGGAGCATCGTCGCCGCGAGTACGACCGCGAGCACACCTACCCCGACTGGGCTAGGTCCGTCGGCCTTCTCCCCCCGTCGTCTCCTTCCTGAATCCCTCTGCTTTGCTACTGTATGTATGTACTGTGTATTTATGCACTGTGTGTGTGTTGAAATGAATGTATGAACCCTCTGCTCAGTTAACTAACTAGCTCACTAGTTGTTGATGTGGTGGTTTAGGGTCCTGGAGAGGGCCTGCAGGGACGACGAGGAGATGCGCGCCATCCTTGGCGACAGCATCGGCAACCCGGAGCTCATCACCGACAACTTCTGGCAGCACCGTGAGATTCGCTTCTCGAGCTCTCTGCTATGTGCTTTGGTTTAGATCAAATTGTTAATGCCCTGTTGTTTCATGTGTGCTATGCTTTTGGACTGCACTAGTATAGAATTTAGCAGGCTTAGCAGTGTTGCTGGTTAGCACCGTTGGATTTTGTGAGAATTATGCTGGTGGGATTGTTGGACAAGTATACCTAGATTAGTTTAGTTTATAGTTTATTCATGTTCTATTGGATTTCATTAGTGCTTCTGTTGGGATTTTGGTGGGCATTGCATGTACTAAATTAAAGCTGCTCTTGTCTAATAGCTTATTGGATTTCGTGTTCATGAGATGTATTCTGGTTGTGCGAAAATGTATTCATGCATTAACTTGTTACAGATTCGCCGTCGTGATTCTGTTATGTCAGTACCTGAGCATGCAGTTCATGTCGTGTATTCCTGATGTGCTAAATATGCTGCCTGAAACTGTTGGGTAAAACCAAAGTGCATCTTATGTTACCTGCTGTGTGTTTGAATTGCACTCTGATCATGTTGACGGGAAGACGTTTGCAGTCGCGTGTTTGTCGTCGATTGCGCTCTACTTGTTGAGTGTTTCGCACCGACACTGATGAGCAGTTTTGGTCAACCGTGCGTGCGGTCCTTTCCTTGCTTGCGTTTATACAGAAACAAAACCTGGAACACCGCCACTCATAGTTTCATTCTCAAATAATTTCTAGTCAATATTACCTTATTTTACTGAAACCTGGAACCCATATCATAGTTCTCGATTCATGAGATATATGAACTAGCCAGGTTCTTGAGATATTTATTAGCGAAGTTTGCTTCTCCACAGTGATCCATATACATGCCATTTGTGTTTAACGCTTTCTCTGAAATGAAATAATAAGGCTCACACTCCATGGACCAGGACGACCACCGGGACCTCCACGGCGACGATGAAGCCCTGCACATGGTCGAGCTCGATGGCACAACAGTGCCTCGGTGTGGTGCAGCCGAGTTGGGCCACACCAGTGCATCAGGAACTCTGCATGCTGCTATCCTTTGTCTCATCATCTTAACTACTACACTAGTAGGAGTATTTTATATGTTGTTCATTTCTTTGTTAATTACTGTGCTACTCCCTGCTCCTGTATTCTGTTAGGACCAAGTCTGCCTTGCCTATGATCATATACTTTATTCTTCTTGCTGGAGTACTAGAAGAGTAGTGCTATCTTGCTGCTGGTGACACTTCATGGAGTACTCACTCCATAGGGTTTAGTTTAGGGCCAAATAGAGATGTTTCTATTGGACTGTGTTATGTGATTGATAGGTCGCTATCCCATTACATACTATTATGTAAACCTCCTATTTTCCTGAAATGCTATTATTGATAAGTCACTGTCCCATGACATACTACTCTATTTGAGCATGAATAGGTGGTGCCAGCGGTGCTGGATGCGGCATGAGTGGTTTAGGTGAGTTCTTTGGTCCCTCCCCTTTCTTTGCCTACGTGGTCTTTGATACCACGATCGTCGAGGCATGGCTGGCTTTTGTTACACTGTTATTTAAACGCGTTGAAACTGTTATAACATCCAAGTAGTTCTCTTGAACTTTCAGTCTTGATGGACAGATAAAGTAAAACATTAAAGGGACCAGTGTCATTATAACTTAGTTCCTGTATTCGCAGCCATGACATGGTTTCAACCTATTGTTTGCTAGCAGAAAATATATGGCTTATTTTTTATCTTATCTTCTATTAAGCTGCCTTGTCTGTATTGAACTCTGTAATTCCAGCAACCACCACCACATCTGGTGAGAGAGACACTCTCTCTGCTGTATTTTCTGTTTATTGTTTGTAGTGAATGACTTTCTATGTCTTGGTAGGTAACTGTTATCATGTCCATGTTGTTCTTGGCTAGATGGTAATGGTTATCAGAATATGTACACATGAGTCACCAGAATATAGACACAGTAAATCCATTGTTCTGTTTTATCATTATGCTTCATATGTTAATGTGCTGCAGTCAAGTTTTGGAAGTTTTGCTATGCCATGCTTAGTGCTTGCTGAACTGAGGCATTTGGGCATTTATGTATAATTTTTATTCTCTTGAATGGATATATTTTATTGGCAATGATTTAACTCCCACTGTATCTCACTAATAATTTATGTAGATCAAGATCTAATGTCGTCGAGGTTGCTGTTGCTCTAACAGAAGATCAGAAGAAGACTCGAGATGTGTCATAGTTTTAGTTGATGGTGCATGTGTATTTGTTTTTTATTGTATATGTACAGTTGTTGGATCGTGCACGCATGTATGTGCTATTGTGAGTTTGTGGATTTGATCGTGCACACATGTACAGTTTGTGGATCGTGCACACATGTATGTGCACACATGTATCGTGCACACATGTATCTACTGGATCATTGATGTGCACCATTGAGAGAATTATTGATTGTTTGCATTTGAAATGTGTAAAATGAAATATGTGAATGAAAAAGATGAATGTTCTACTGGATCGAATAGTATTTGGGCTCTAGAAAGGCTATGGCCCAAACAATAGTGGACTGGAATATTCAGCATTTATGAAAAACCTGTAAAAAAGGCTTAATGAAATGGACTGCGAAATGGAATGAAATAAGAAGGCTGAATTGTTGGGCTAGGCCCATGTAGCTAGCAAAAATTAATAGGAAAAATAAATATTATAAAGGCCCAATTGTTGGGCTAGGCCCATGTAGAAAACTGAATTGGACCGGGCTGAATCTTGTGCCACATCAGCTTGCCATGCTGGATGCCTACATGGCCTGGGGAGGTTGCTAGTGACCAAAACGCTGCAGTGGACATATTTTGGTCATAAACGTCTTCGACCATTCCAGAAGAAAGGTCGCTATAGTCAGTTTACGACCGCCAGCTTTTGACCTTCTCTTTTTGGTCACAAAAAGGTCGCAAATGAAAAACCATGACCTTTCAGTGACCAACAGTGGTGGCCACAAGTTGACATATTTCTTGTAGTGTCAGCGTGGTTTTCATGGGAACTAGCGCCACTGACTAGATCCGAGCGCACCCTCGCCATGTAGATGTACGACATTGTCGGAAAGCTGGTAGAGGACCCCGCCCCATCCCGGCTCCATCACGTGTTGCTGGCCGGCCAAAGCCAAACCACGACGGATCTGGCCGGGACAACATGTAGGATATTTATCGGTGGGAGATAGGCAATACATGCTATTGATCTGTCCTATACACTTCTCTACTAACTAAGATCCCCCCCCCCACACACATATTCACTACTCTTTTCGACATAATGTATAATAGTATTTGGATTACCATTGTAACATACTATCTGAGGCTCTCCTCTTCTCGATCACGGGGCAGTGGCCATGTCCTCTATAAACCAGCATGGCAAAAAGAACTCCAACAGATACTCATTAGTAAACTTTTCTCTTTTACTTAGGTAACATGTATTGCTAGTACATTAACATCTCGAAATAGGCTTTCGCCCCGCTTTATAAATAAAGCAACAGACCAGAGTACATGACCGAACGATACAATATGGTGGGGAGGCCCCCTTATATGGTAGATCCACAGATAAAACATAACCTAGAACAAGCCTAACACCTCACCGAGGCTTGGATAGGGACCCCTGAGCTCAGAGACAACACCTCCGGGAGGGTTACGGCATGAAGCGTCGCCACTGCCAAGTCTGAGAACAGATAACGGTTCTCACCGCGAGCCCTGGCACATGTACGGGATCCACGACGCCGTCTTCAAGAAGCAAGCGGCACCCAAAGTGTCGCCGTCGTCGGTGCCAGAAGCGCGGAGCTTTCACTCGGTCACTCGCCTGCACTACCACAAGGAGACCTGGCGACTATCACAACGAGGGTCAAGCTTTCCCGCTGAAAGAACATGCGGTGCCCCCATGTTTGGTTTTGGTAATTGATGACAATCTCTATGGACTAATGGTTGTCTTGAGTTATATTTGAAGGATTTGTCCATAGGCTTTTCTTGAAGTCCATATGTTGGTTTCAAGGAGTTTATGAGTTGACCAAGGTGCTATTAAGGAATTATCCAAAGATTGGTCATGTGAGTGTTGAGCTTATTGCAAGCATGTCTTGAAGAAGAAGGTTGTGTGATCATTCATGTTTACCTTCAAGACATCATTCAAATGAAGAGAGTTGCAAAGATTCAAGGTTGATCAAGACTAAGTCAAGAGTGAATCAAGTTGATCAACTCATAAAGCGTAGTAGATGTACCGAGAGGGATCAAGTGATCCCATGGTATGGTAAGCATTGTCCATTGCACTTTATGTACTAACCCATGGTCTATGTGAGATTTGTATGTGGGGTTAGGTACGTATCCATGGGCTTGCATCAAGAGGAAGATATGATACAACCCATGGAAAGGATGACATCAAGTGGTGATCGTCATCAAGATTGCCGTGTGCAAGTTCAAGTGGAGCATCACGAAGAGATCAAGTGCTTGAATCTTGCCATCCATTGTGGTGTCAATGGACTTGTGAAGATGTGTCGAAGAGTGGCTCACCCATAGTGAACTATGGGGGAGCAATCATCTAGTCTTCATCAAGCCAACGCAATCAAGAAAGGTGGTCCAAGTTGAGGGAGTCAAGATCGTCTTCATCTAGCTCAAGTGGACCATGTGCAAGGCAAAGGTTTTCCCTTGATAGGTATTCTATTTTACCGGTCTTGTGGTGGTAGTTGGGAGACCGATTTATAGGATTGTTTGCCGTACTATCAAGGGGGCTCTCAAGTTGGTAGCTTGATCGTATCGTTAGTAGAGAAGTCAAACCATTGCATACTTGCATCATGTTTCTTGGTTCTTGTTTTGTTATCTTTGTGAGTCTTAGAGCTTATGGTCATCTTGATGACAAGCTTGAGTTCATCGAAAACGGAGTTCGCATGCGTCTTCTATGATGTTTTCGGTGTTGGAGGTTTTACCGGTCTTATCCGATGAAGGTTTCTCACCATTTTCTTATGGGACTTTTCTCATTTGCTTATTCTTGATATTTCTATCAATATTGTGTTAGCCCATATCATTAGCTTTCCAACAAACTTGGTTTCGTTGAATTCGGAGTCCGTTTGCAAAAGTTGTGGCTGTTTTGGTAAAAGCTGCAGCAGTACTACCGCGACTAGAGCGGATGTAATTTTTTACTACCGCGGCTCCTGAGCGGTAGTACCGCTCCAGAGCAGTACTACCGGGGCTCCTAAGCGGTAGTACCGCTCCGGACCAAAAACTCGTGTTTTCTCTCTCGTTGGGCTGTTTTGACCGTGCTAAGCGGTAGTACCGCTCCTCCAAGCGGTAGTACCGCTTGTGCACGACCTGAGCACATAACGATTGGATTCGGGAGGTCCTATAAAAGGGGGTCTTCTTCCCCAATGAACCTAATCCTTTGAGCTCGTGTTCTTCCCCCATTGTTGACCTTCTTCGAGCTTGCTAACTCTCAATCCCTCCAAGGATTCTTGCTAGTTCTTGAGGGAAAAGAGAGAGGAGATCTAGATCCACGTTTCCACCATTCACTTTCTCCTCTAAGTAAGGGGAACCCCTTGGATCTAGATCTTGGAGTTCTTCGTGTTCTTCTTTCGTTCTTCCTCTCATTTTCCTCCCTAGCATTAGTTGCTTTGGTGGGATTTGGGAGAGAAGGACTTGGGCACTCCGTGTGCCCTTGCCATTGCATTTGGTGCATCGGTTTGAGTTCTCCACATGATACGTGGAAGTTACAAGTTGAGAAGCTTATTACTCTTGGGTGCTTGGTGCCCTTGAGCTTGTTCCTCTTGGGTGCCCGGGCGCCCTAGACGGTTGGTGGTGTTCGGGGCTCAATCATTATGGTGTAAAGCTCCGGGCAAGCGTCGGGGTCTCCAATTAGGTTGTGGAGACCGCCCCGAGCAATTTGACGGGTACCGGTGACCGCTCCCAAGGGTTGCCAAAGTGTACGGGTCTGGTGACCGCCCCCAAGGGTTGCCATTTGTACGAGTTCAGTGACCGCCCTCAAGGATCCCTTAGTGGAATCACGGCATCTTGCATTGTGTGAGGGCGTGAGGAGATTACGGTGGCCCTAGTGGCTTCTTGGGGAGAAGTGTGCCTCCACACCGCTCCAAACGGATATTAGCATCCGCAAGGGTGTGAACTTCGGGATACATCGTCGTCTCCGCATGCCTCGGTTATCTCTTACCCGAGCCCTTTACTTATGCACTTTACTTTGTGATAGCCATATTGTTCTTTGTCATATATCTTGCTATCACATAGTTGCTTATATTGCTTAGCATAAGTTGTTGGTGCACATAGGTGAGCCTAGTTGTTTTAGGTTTTGTGCTTGACAAATTAACCGCTAGGTTTATTCCACATTTGTTCAAGCCTAAACCGTAATTATTTTAAAACGCCTATTCACCCCCCCTCTAGGCGACATCCACGATCTTTCACCCGCCCCAGATCTGGGCACTGCCAAAGCAGTCCTGGGCCTCCCGCCACTACATCCCTAGTCGCCCTCACGACCTAAAGATGGAGCCACCACCGCCACAACGAAGCCTTCCAGAAAGCCAACCGTGAGGCCCGCCGTCCAGGGCCACCGCCCCGGCATCCATGCCCCTAGGAACCGCCGACCATCTCCGTCATGAGCACCCGACCACAGCAGTAATAGTGAAAGGGACCACCTTTCACTCCTAGCCCGACATCAGCCATCGGGTTTGGGTCGGCACCTCCACAGTAGGAAGCGCCCACGCCTGTATCCCCATCCGGTCCCCGTGGACCATGGGAGACAACCCTGTGACTACTGACGGCCACCGCGAGCACACTCGAACGACGCCATGTCCGTGGTCAATGGTGCCGATCTGTACGATGGCACGGCGATGCTCGATGAGCAACCTCGGATCGACGCCACCACAGCGCAACAAGGGAGAATAGCACTAACGCATAAGCTTGCACCCGTGCGGATCAAGTCGGCTCCCTACACCCGCGCAATATCGTACGACTTCCACCACTGCATACCACAGATCCACACCGTCATGACAAGTCGGAGAGACAAATCGCTAGCACCAACCTCCTGAAGCACGGACCACCACTGCTAAAGAGCAGCAGGCAGCCCCGCTACCGACCGAGGGAACCCAAACAACACCACCTCGCCGGGCCCGCACCGCCCTGCCAGATCTGCCCCAGATCCAGGCCGCCGACCCAAGTCCGCCGCCCACCATGCCGCTCGCCTGAAGAACGAGTTGCCGCTCCTCGTAGCTCCCCTGACCGGGCCGCCACGACGCCTGCCAGGCCGCCAGATCGGGCGACCCGACGACGCCCGCAACCGCCAGAGA